>NW_024869284.1:0-2921 GCF_013358625.1 Macadamia integrifolia | reverse complement strand
TAATTTCTATTGTTGTGCATTAGAGATGAGGTCGGTAAGATAGTTCTAATCATGTCTCTCTCTCTCTCTCTCTCTCTCTCTCTCTCTCTCTCTCTCTCTCTCTCTCTCTCTCTCTTCAAAAAAATAAATTGTATTAAAAATGCTAGTGTTTTCAAGAAAGAAAAAAATCCAAGAAGATGACATGGCAATATTGTAGGTTTTTTTTTTGGGTATAGCAATATCGTAGGCTTGGTACTACTATAATGATGACATGTGAAATTTTGTAATTATAATATATTTTATAGGTTGATTCTAAGGGTTTTGGGATTGATTCTGGTCAATTCCAATTTGATTTGGATTGGGATTGATATTGGCAACTATTGATTTGATCTCTGATTTTGTGTTTAAAATTGATTGTAAGGTTTATAGGACTAGATTGTGGGTCTTAAGATTTGAGGGATTCTAGGGTTTTTTTGGGTCCGAATTGGATCAAAATTTGTAGGAATTAATTCCAAGGATGTAGGGGATGGTATCGGTATCGGTCTCTGTCGATGCCGATTAGATACCAATCCAGATCGGATGGGATCGGTGGGCATCGACCTATTTTACCCCTGATTTTTATAAAAGGTACTACTTTTTACCTATTTTACCCCTGAAATGATCCGGATCAAGGATCGGTCTCAACAGATACGACCAATCCCAGATCGATACTTGAAACCATGATCAGTTCGATCTCCAATTCCAAGTTTAAAATCCTTAGTTGATTTGGCTAGTTCGGATCAACCCCAATTCCGATTATTATAGAATGGCATATCTAGGATTTTTGGGATTGAGTTGTTGGTTTTTAGAATTTAGTGTCAATTCTAGCATTTTTGTGACTAATTCGGATATGATCTAGACTGGAACCATTAGGGACCAATTTACTCCTTGATTTTGAGTTAAAATTCTTGTATTAACTGATTTGGATTAGAATTGGTCGTGAACTATCCAACTCTGACAGTTCTAGAATGGTCAATTTAGAATTGGAATCACTAGAGGAATTGTTTTGATACTCAATTTCGAGTTTAAAATCATTGGTTGAATAAATCAATTTCGATCCAAATTGACCAAAGTAATACCTATCTAGGCTGTTTCAGAATGGCTATTATAAGGTTTTTGTGATTGATGTAGCTCTGCAATTTCTTCCTTTTTCTTCCATTTTAATATAATGATTTTCTAGTGAAAAAAAAAAGAATGGCTATTATAAGGTTTTTGTGATTGATTCGGTCCATTTCCAATTTTAGTCACTTTGATCTAGATTTTAACTAGTATTAGGCCAAATTGAAATCAAAGTTCAATTTCAATTCAGACTGATTTGGTTTTTATTGAGTTGACTTAATAGTCTCTTGTAGGTAATATGTTCTCTTTTAGTAATTTTTTTAAGTTGTTATAACGTTTTTTACAGTTTCGATTTTTTTGATTTGGTCCAATTTGATTTTTTACAGATTTGATAAAAACTCAAATCGATAAAGGTTTGTTTCACATTTTTCTTTATTAGTTCAACCCGCTCGGACTGAAAATGGACACCCTTACTCAATGCAATAGACCCAATCACCCAATGGTTAGTATAATTTTTTTTTTTCAATCTCATGTTGGACTTTAGAGACGAGGAATTGAGATTTTAGATTTCAAATGTAGTGATGGGTCTATTTGAGGATAAAATTCCATTTCTATCATTTTTTAAACACTTTGACATAAAAAGTGGTGCACAACTTTTAAGTTTTTATTGGGAATATATACACATGAAATTACTTTTTGAATCTCCTTGAACCAATCATTTCTTTCCCATTATAGGACTTTTTGGTAACTAGAAGTGGGTTACAAGCCTTTTGTAACCTACCTAGGTTACAACTAGACAAACCGCTCACTAAAACCCTTAGAACCCTACCATACGGTCTCAATACTGAAATTTTGTACCGTATGGCAGACTTCTTTGAAAATTGAATCTCGAAAGTGGTCGGATCTCGGATCCAGTCAAGTATGTATAGTGTAACAGTATGTGATGGCTTCTTTCCTTGAACTGCAACTATCCTTATGGATCCCCACCTTCGGCATTACTATCAAGAGGGACCTCAAACCGCACTTAAAGAAAACAAAATCTTGGCCTCTCTGTGATTGCTTCTTTCCTTGAACTGCAACTATCCTTCTTGTCTGGTGAGACCATGGTTTTAAGTATCTCCGATACCGATACGATACCCTCCGATACGTATCTTAAATTTAGCCGACCGATACGATACACATCGATATGATACATGAAATTTTTAAAATCCTTTCGTATCGATATATATATATATCCTACAATACATACCGATATGCATCAATACACCACCAATACACATCGATACGATACGATATGCCTCGATACGACTATGAAAATTATAAAATTGAGGTAAAATATACGTTTCGGTATGTATCAATCGGTACGTATCGGTATATATTGGCACGTATCGGTGAGTATCGATATATATCGGTACGTATCGGTATGTATCGATCGGTACGTATCGGTCATATAATGGCCAAGATGGGTAATTTTTCAGAAAAACACGATTTTTTGAAGGGTTTTTGTTCCAAAATTGTTGTCAGCCATATTTCTCTCTAACTAAAGTGGAAATCAAAGTTGGGAATAAGGATTTTACATTTATGGGACAATTACAAACCTTGAATTCTTAGTACGATACCCTCAATTTAGTGTTTATGCATAATACATGTTATCAATAGCTTTTTTTAACAAACTCTTTATGCAAAAGTGTTTAAAAAAATGTTTCCTATCCATTTATGTGTGTATCTTTAGTGTATCTTAGTGTATCTCCGATACGATATGATACTCTCCGATACGTATCTTAATTTTGGCCGATCGATACGACGACCGATACCGATACTTTAATCCTTGGGTGAGACAGAAT
>NW_024869283.1:0-27309 GCF_013358625.1 Macadamia integrifolia | reverse complement strand
TTGTTATTTGTGACAAACCCCACAGGTTGCAAACTTGTGGTCTGCAACAAGGGCAGGTATGATCGCCGATTGGATTGAGGATCAATAGTACCCAACCATCGAAACATGACTGGAAAGTTGAACCTGTCTGATCTCACCCTCCCAACTTGAGTATGATACTTGGCCATGGAGCGCGCTTATTGCGTCAACTCCCCCAGTTTGGGGCCGGTGGAAAATGTGATAGGGTCAAGAATTTAAACTCGGAATCAGGGTCAAATTGCTCTTTGCTAATCCCGAGTCTGGATATGTCCTAAGACCCATAGAATCAGCCCTTAGATTTGGAAATCCAGCGATCTGGTTTCAGAAACCTTAGAATCAGTCATTCAGGAACAACTAGGATTGGGATTGATCATGGATGATTCTGATCTGAATCAACCACTGATCAGTTAATTTGGCCGATTCAATTCTGATTTTTGAAATAGGGAAAAAGAGAATCTATTTAACACAGTAGGGACTGTGGTGGGGAGAGGAAAGACCTCTAATGAAGTGAAGTATAGATTCGGATGCCCACCAAACCAAATGACGTCTGGAATAAAGGTAAAAAGAGATATGAATGATAAAACTATAATTCCCAAACAGATCCCAACAAATCCTACATATCTTATTATCTACAAACACAGATCTAGCCTTTCACATTTCATAAAACCTAAAAAAAAAAAGTTCTATTTTTGATACATGTACTTTATAGTGCAAACTGCAAAGGGAGTCTCTGGGTTTAGCCAAAAAAGCAAAGGGGAGTCTCTGTCTGCGGCAGCCGTCCTCCTCACCATACACGCAAGAGTGTGCATGGCAAGACCTGGGCCCACCTGACACAAAATACTGGGACCACAACCTATGACAGAGTGACATTGACAGTGTAGCGAATCATTTTGACTGAGTCAAAAGGATAAAGCTGGTAACCCTTACTTCCTGATCAAGATCATGAAATCAAAACCGCCAAGTGCCGCCTTTTCACATAAATTTTTATGGGGGAGAAATGGAAATGGCGAAGGTCCAAACAGCCGATTCCATACATTCCGGAGCAATTGATTATGAAGTTTTTGGGGATCCGATCACTTGGTTTTCAGATCTGAAGGGTTGATTCTAGGGTTTTTGAGAACCTTATTGATTTTGATTTTTGTGTTAGGTAAAACCAAAATTTGGTTGGACCAAATCCAATAGTAATTCGATTTACTATCGAACTCATTACTCTATGGAATACCACTGATCTCTTTTTTTCACTCACAAAGTATTTATATACGGTAGGTTCATCGGTCTCACGTTAGGTTCATTGATCTCGGTAATAACATCTCTGGATGGGCTGCTACCCTTATAACTAAAGAAAATTGTGTCATACTTTCTGCCAACTACATGATAATAGGAAAAACTATTGAGGCATCACCTAGGGACCTTCTTTAGGGAATTAAGCAAGCCAAGGAAGAAGGATGGGAGGAGAATGAAATCTGGAGTTATGTTGAGGAACTAGGAGAATTTTTGACAAAAGATAGTACCAAATCATGGCCGTGGAGTGTTATTCTTTTGTTTTTGAACGTTGTTGATTTTTTGTCTCAAGGGTTATATAACGAATTGGTATTGTTTCTTAGTAACATAGCTTACATATTTATGAATAAAAAATTTTGATTAAAAGATCAAACCTTAAACTCTCGATTTAGCTCAACTAAAATCAAACCAAATTTACCATTGACACCCTTTAGCATGGATTTAGGGGACGGTATGAGTATTGGTATTGGTATCTGTTGATATCGATATTGATTGGATGACTCGATTTAGCTCAACTAAAATCAAACCAAATTTACCATTGACACCCTTTAGCATGGATTTAGGGGACGGTATGAGTATTGGTATTGGTATCTGTTGATATCGATATTGATTGGATGACTGTGTATCAATTGTTTTTGACCTTTCTTTTTTTATGAAAATACAATTTTTTTTATTATTTTACCCCTAAATTAATATGGATAACTAATTCGGATTAATCAGGGATCAATGATTGGTCTCAATCGTTACTGATCTGATATGGACGACATGAGATCGATACTTGAAACTACTTGAAACCATGCCCTTTAGACTTTTTTTTCTTTTTCGATTGATAAAAACACCCTTTACACAGTTACACCATCCATTGTTGAAAGAGTGGGAGGGTTTTTTAGGTAAGTGCTTAAGCCTTTAAGCCATTTAATGATGTCAAACTCCAACCATTTAAATTTCTCAATACGCACTACGATTCTGCCCAAATTTTATTTTGTGGGACCCACCCATCTCCAATTCTGCAAAGACCCAAAAGCCTCACGGAGAGACTGATTCCACTAGAGTGACTATTCCCACTTCACTTGGATTGGTTGATTCTGGCCGGTTCTTATATCACAACAGTGCTGGCTTTCTTCTCTCCTTTTAATTATTATATTTAACTTCCAATTTTCCACACTAAACTTTTACTTACACGAATTAAAATGGATATTTAATCTTATGATGCTAAAGTAGGAAAAGTCAAAAGCATCAATCAATCTTTTCATCTCATGTTTTCCTGTGGGGCACAACTGGCATTTTCCCTTTTCTTTTTCTCACGCAACAACATTCTCTTTTCTCAAAGAAAAGTGTGGGGTCCTCAATTTAATCACTTTTTACCTCTACCTTTACAGGCTTACAACTCCACTTTGGATCTTGGAAGAACTAGATTCGCATCGGGCCAGCCAGAGTAAGCATTACTATTTACTACCCCACACTATCCTCCTAAAATGTGCAGTTTTCCACAATTTGTTAAAACATAAAATGGGAAGGATCTAAAAAAAAAAAAAAAAAAAAAAGTTAAAATGAGAATTTATATAAATTAATGAAAAAAAGAATCGTAAAAGATAGCGTAACCTCGCTTCAAAACATGGAAGATAATCACCTTGTCCCACGTGAAAAGTGGAAATCTTATCACCAGTGATGCTTCCATGTGAACTCTCATTGATTCCTATGTTGATGTTGAAACCACACTCTCTTTTATGCAATCTTTTCTTAAAACTAATTTATGTTTAAAATAGCATAAAAATCATATAGTAAAATATATAACCAAACATTTCGAAAATGACTTAACATGACAATATATATATATATATATATACAAAAGTTTTTCTGGTCCTCCAACCAGCTAAGAGATTTGTTGGTCTGGAATAATCTCATACCTTCAAATAGAATAAAAAAAATATAGGTCATTCATAACAATTCCCCATCTCATTACTTTTCCAATACAAAACATTTTCGTCTGTTTCCATCTTTTTCCTCAACCCTGAAGGCTTGACTGTCATGTTTCAGAGTGTTCAGTGTTACTCCTATGTTCGGAAGGCACCGGCAGTTGGGAAAGATCACGCTGATTTTTTTATGTTTTTTTTTTATGGATTCTTCTCTTCTCCTCTTCTCATCTTCTTTGTTCTGCTCCGTCTCGGCGTCTCCTCACCAGATTTTCTCCGAATCATTCAAAACCTAGAAAATTTGGGAAACCAGATGTCTATTGGAGTCTCGTAATGAGAAGGGAAAACGTAGTCATTGTCAAAACATCTTTCCTATTTGTAGATTTCTCTTTCTGGATCTGAGTTGAGTTTGAGTTTCACTCATCAGGCAAGAAGTTTTGTGATCTTCAGGTTATGATCAGCAGAGATTTCTCTTATGTTCTTGTCAATTAATTTCCCCACTTTCTTCATCCTTTGTATGGTCATTGCATCATCACTGACAAACACCCTAACTAATCTTAAGACCAAATTAACATCATAAACACCTCCACCGTGACAAGAGACCAGCAAATCATCCAGTGTTGCTTGATCAAGCATCCCACCAAGATGTCTATATTCTCTGCTCAGACCAAAACCATAAACCATTCTCAATACCCAAAACAGCCCTCAACAGGAACAATTGGTTTTCCCCATTAAGACCATACCATAAATTGCAGTATCTGCAAGCCCACCATAATAAGACTTTGGACCCTGTGAATTACCATTCCATGAAAGAAATGGCAGCAAGTTACTTTGTAAAGATGAAGGCGGCTTGCCTTGAGCCGTACTGACATATGGTTATGGAAGTTGAAACCCTTGACTCTGATTAGTCTTTAGAGAGAGACAGAGAGATACCTTGCCGGCGACTGCAAATCCTTGTTCAGAGATCGTCAGAGATCAAAAACCCTCTCTCTCTCTCTCTCTCACATTTCATGAAATGAATCCTTATTACCAATAAAAATAGATCCAGCGGTTCAAAAAATATCCCTCAAAATATTCTTATATGGGGTGATCAATCAGAAAACCTCAATCCTCAATATATATATATATATATATATATTTTATATATATATGAAAAAATATATTTAAAATGTTTTTTAACTAACTATGATTTTCCACTCTGAGATCGTGGTATATGATTTCATGACGTATCCCTGAAAGTGGAACAAGTGAACAACCTCCATATGCCTTGGGTATTCAAAGTCTCACAATAAACAACAATCAAAGTAAATTTTGAATAGATTGATGGGTGAATAAGAAAATTATTATCATTCCCTTATAATTATCCAAATTCTCCTCCCTAAACTTCTTTTTTAATTCTCCTAAGGAAAGAAAGCTCCATCCTCTCCTTTTCCCTTGATAATTCAAAATTTCATAAACACCCCTCCCTTCTTCTAACCCTCTTTGCAGCACATCCCTATCCCACCACAACCTCAATCTTACCTCGGCCTTGGCCCCGGCCCGACCCTCTATATGCATCTCCCCCACCCTGTTCCCACCCTTGCCCGATCCTACCTCCTGAACTCTCCCGCACCGCCCCTGCCACCATACGTTGCATCCCCCTCATGGTCTCAGCTTCTTTTTCAACCCATCCTTACTTCTCTACCCCATAGATGTTTTATGTATTGATATTGGTCGATACCCGATTTCAATACGTGGTTATTATCAAATCAATGAATAGTACGGATATATGATATACTTGTCAATATATGGCATCATATCAGTATCTTTGAAGGTAAATCCGTTTGATACAAAAACAATATCAATACCAATTAGGGTTTTAAATATCAAGAATTAAATCGATATCAGTCTCCACCTATATCAGTATTATACTAATATGGATTGGCCTGGATTCGACAATCTTATCAGTCCAATACACCCATCCCCACTTCTAGTTGAACACCAGAACTCCCGAAATTAATTAATTAATTATTTTTTTTCAAATGGGCTTCGTAGTTATTTCTAATTCTTTGAACTCCTTATCTTAACCCAAAAGGAGGAAAGCTAGGACAGAGACAAAATTCTTTTCCATTGGAAGGCAGGGACAGTGAAGTTTATAGATCATGGTAGAGTTTGAGTAAATACAGAACAAACAGAGAGGAGTCATAATAATTAACCATCAATCACATTACATGAATCACATTCAGAGTCGAAGGGCTTAATTGTTTTATCAACTTAGAACATTAATTGCTCGATTACTTTTCTTCATTTCTAAAAGGGAATCAAGGGAGATGATCAATTCGCGCCAAATAATCAGTCAATTGCGCAGAAAGGGTAGTCTTTAGTGTTCACTGTTCACTGTTCACTGTTCTTTTGCTTTCATAGCTTTTGCTTCTCATCACTTTTCCATTTCTAAGATTATCTACTCCTTTCTTTTTTGCAGTAAAACTGTTTGGAATTGAATTGAATATTATGATCAAAACGTTGGGATTTGGACTTTGGAAGGCGATGGGTCCCGACTGAGTCCACCGCTCCACCCCAAACCAAAACCAAACTTTTCTTTTTTCCACCCCTTCATCAGAAATTCGTAGGCAGTTTCCAAAAACCCAACTTTCTCTTTCTCTGTTTCTGTCGCTGTTATTATTTCCTAACACTTACAATAACGTCTCTTTCTCACACACCAGAAACCATTGAAAATGAGAGCAGGGGGAGAAGAAAAGAAAAAAAAACTGAAAAAGAAAAAGAGGTTTCTACTTTAGTTTCAAACGAGGTTAATGTTAAAAGAGCTGGCTTTCAAGGGACATGGAAATCCTAGAGCAACCCTCATCTCACAATGTTTCACTTTCAACTGTAATCTTAACCAGTCCTTGAAAAATTCACGCGTTGTACTCCGGTTGGATCGTGACCATACGCTAAACATTCGAGCGTGGTAAGACCATTAATTAGCATTCCTCGACCTTCCACAAATCTGGGTTTTCACTTCCCAATCAGAGAATCTCGAAATGGAAGTTTGTTTAATCCTTTCTGGTTTATTCTTTTGATCTTTTCCCATTTATTTTCCCAGTAGAATGTCGTGTCTCATTCCTTCTTCTTTCTGTAACCCGGGGAAGGGGATGGAAGAGAAGAGTTGCTGGGTTTTTGTGGGGTTTAATGTCAGTATTTAACCAGAAATCAATGTTGAACTAAACTCCTGGAATCGGTTCCATTTTGGGGGTTTGATGGTTTTCTCCGTGTAAAAGAATGGAGGGTTTCTAAAAAACTCTTATTTCTTCAAGCTCCCGTTGCAGTTCTGCTACTTTTTTGCCACTGTTTCTCTTCATGGCGGAAGGAACGAAAGTTCGAGTGGTTCGTTGCCCTAAGTGCGAGAATCTACTACCGGAGCTACCTGATTACACGGTCTACCAATGTGGTGGATGTGGTGCTGTTCTTCGAGGTGGGCAAGTGATCACTTTTCCCTTTTCTCTTTGTATTCCTTCTTTTTCCTGTTGTGCTAGGTTCTTTTTTGCACCTTTTTCTTTTTCGTTTTCAGTTTTAAGAGTAGAATTCTGGTTTTCTACAATACAGCGAAGAAACAATCTTCCGCCACTGATGGGTCACCGGAAAAATCTGATGAAGAGAGGATTAAGCTTAGAGGGAATTCCGGGAAACTGGAGCGATTTTCTGACGACGGAGCAACCAATTTGACTGATACCTTGGGTACGGATAAGGAGAGCGACGGCCCTGAACTTGAACACAGGAGGAGAAGGCCCAGAGTCCTGTCTGAAAGAGCAGCTAGCTCGAATGGTACGTCTTCCTCCTCTTCTTCCAGTCCTGAAAATAGGGAGGCTGTGAGTAATAATAACGGAGGAGGTATTGAAACCATGGTGGGAAAGGAACCCAAGTACAGGTATCCGTCCAAAGCTCCGGCCGAGGACTGGGTCGTGGTGAATGATCAAGAGATGAACTTGAAAAGGGACGAATTGGCTAAAGCCCAGGTGGGGAAAGAAGCTGGTGTACCTAAATCCCAAACTGCAAGTGACAGAAGGCCATGGAGATCCGAGCAAATTCCTGATAAGTGGAGCAGTGAGAGGGAGGGGTCGATGGCGTTTCGGAGAACCCCCGAAGCCGTGGTTGAAGATGCTAGATTTTCGATTCCTCGGTATCCTGACGAAGGCCCATCAAACTACCACAGGGGTTCTTCTTATGGCTGTGGCGAGCCAATAAAGAATCAGAGCAATCTCGGTGGAGGACCCAGGAGAGTTGAGCACCTCGAACAAGATCGAGCAGAGCTTCTGAGAAAGCTAGATGAACTGAAAGACCAACTCAATAGATCTTGCAATATAGTGGAGAAACCAAAAGAAGGGGTACCTGTGGATAGGAGAACGGTTCCTCCTCCTCCTCCTCCTCCTCCTCCTCCTCTTCCTCGGGATCCTCATGGTGGTCATGGTGCTTGGCTTCCAGAGGGCCTTGGGGGACCAAGTAGAGTTTCCATGCCATCTTTTGCCCCAGATAAACATGTCCCCAGGCGGCCTTATTTTAGTCAGGGCCATGAATCGATTCCTCTGGTGAATAGGCATCATGTAGATATGCAGCAGAACTACCATCCTCCATTGCACACCCCAAATGAGATTCCAGGTTATGGTGAACCATTCGGTCCCCAGATGCTCAGGAGAGCTCCTCATCAACCTCCCCGTCAGTACTCTCAACGGCCATCTCAAGAATACTTCTCTGGACACTATATGGATATTGATTCGGATCCCTCGGCACTGTATCCACATAATTCCTTCTTTGATCAGGCTACATGCTCTTGCTTACATTGCTACAACAAACAATGGCAAATTCCTGGCCAAATCCCCCCTCCTCCTGTGTATTGTAATAGGAGGTACTCAGATGTTCCAACCAGCTCCATGTTCACTCATCTTGAAACTTCTGTTCCATTTGGTTCACGGGGTTACAATCCTAGATCGTTCAATCTACCTGTGTATTCTCGTGAATCACATAACCATGCAAGAAGACCAAGTCTACTTGATTCTGATATTGGCTGTTTTAGTCATGGCCGTCCCCAAAGGGTGGTGATAGCAAATAGGAATGGACGCCGTTGCCATCCAGTAGCTGGTGGTGCACCATTTATAACATGCCATAGTTGCTTTGAGTTGCTGCAAGTACCTAAGAAACTTCTTTTGCGGGAGAGCAATGAATGGAAAGTGCGGTGTGGTGCCTGCTCAACTGTAATTCCAATTGTTGTTGAGAACAAGAGGCTGCTTGTTTCTGTTCCGGATGAATCCAAAAAAACTCCTTTGGAGCTCCCTGGTGGCTCTAATGAGGTAACGAACGGTCTTTCTCATCGTAATGGTCACACAAACGAGGCTAGCATGAACTACTCTGGTGACTATGATAATTCTGATTACTTTAAGTTTACAGACGCTGAGCATCCTTTGTTGGCAGAAGACCATGGATTGAACTTAAGTGAGTCCGTGAAGGTGAATAGCTTGCTTTCTTCATCTTCTAGTCCCTCTGAGGATGAGGAGAGCCCAGATAGTGTGATTACCAGGAGAGAGATGTCCAACACGGCAAAGCTGCCCCTGCGAGCAAATGCGACTCCTCTACTTCCAGGATCACCCCTCTGTGGGCAACCTGATCATGTGGTGACCAAATTGGAAAGGGGAAGCAGGAGTAAACGTTTGGATCAGGAGAAGGTGGTTCTGAATAAGGTTACCTTCAGACAAGATTCTTTGAAAGATGCATCAGTAGCGACTGAGATGGAGGTTTCATTCAATGAATATTCAAATACTGGAATGTCTCAGGATTCTGGGGAGGCAAGCAAAGAGGAATATCAACCAAGGGTCAGCAAGGGGGGTGAATCATTCTTTGCTGGCATCAAGAAGAGCTTTAGGGACTTCTCTAGATCTAATCAAACAGTAGAGAATGGAAAAGCTAATGTTTCTATTAATGGACATCCTATTCCAGATCGTTTGGTCAGGAAGGCTGAAAAGCTAGCTGGACCAATTCATCCGGGACAATACTGGTGAGCATACCGACGCATACAACTTTAATTGCATTCTTATCTTAACATTCTTGCCTTGTATCGGTCGTATGAACGTCTTTATATGATTTTATTTTGGTAGCACATCAATGCATGCCACCTTTGCATGCTCATGTGTTTTCATTTGGTGTTTGTGTGAGTCGTGGTACTACTATCTTCAGAGGAGAAATTGATGAGGAAAAGTAATTACCTTTGGTTTTATTTTAATGAAAACAAGTCAACTAAATGAATCATTATTCCAACCAATGGGGATGATTACATGAATCCTGTTTTTTCATTCAAAGCAAATGTTTGGAATTTCTGCTAGAATGTTTGGGTATGGGTTTTGTAGTACCTAGGCTTGGCTCGGCAATACAAAATGCACTGGATTTTTCTAATATTGTTATAAGAGTGATGGCTTTTATTCAGCAAGAGTTCAATACAGCAATTTTTTCTGGGTAATTTTGCATGCTTCATGGTTCAAAAGATTAAGCTGGTGTGTCCTTGTAAATTTGCTTGGTGCCTGATTCTCTTTGTAATGGTCTTGAATTTCTTTTTGTTTCAAGTTTTCTTATTATTAGAATAATGCACCGTCTTGTTTCTTTGAAGGGTATTTAAGTTCTTTTGCTTTTTCATCTGCCTTGACACAGGTATGATTTCCGAGCTGGATTTTGGGGTGTGATCGGTCAGCCTTGTCTTGGCATAATACCAGTAAGATTGGCCTATCCATTGGCATACAGTAGTTAACCACAATTTGGTTTAGAGGTTTGTTACTAATTATATTGACCAAATATTTTATTCATTTCTCAGCCATTTATTGAAGAATTCAACCATCCAATGCCCAAAAACTGTGCTGGTGGCAATACTGGAGTTTTTGTGAATGGGAGAGAGCTTCATCAAACAGATTTGGATTTACTTGCTGGCAGAGGACTCCCAACTACTACGGATAAATCATATATTGTTGAGATTTCTGGGAAAGTTGTGGATGAGCATTCTGGAGAAGAGCTTGATGGCCTTGGAAAACTTGCCCCAACGTAAGTTACAACTCCTTCCAATATAGATTGAATGTCCTTTATTTGTTTTTTAATCATAAATAAATTAGCATTGTTTTCTCATATTGCTATGGTATTGCCTTTTGTGGGCTTGACATCGACATCCCACCACATGTCTATGGTAGTTACTTTGTGTAAGGTTGGGCATTTGGACGGCTCATGGTGTATAAATTTTGCATGATTTACGTTGAGTCTTGAGACAGATGGTAATTGGTTCAGCATTGGAGAAATTTGATCCTGAATTATGGTGTAATCAGTTTAACGAAGCTTTTTTTTCCAATCAGGTTCTCTTGCATTGTAGAGCTAGGATGATCATTATCATGTCATTCCTTTGCTTGGAGTTCTTGTTATTTTCTTCTGTATGAACGTTATTTGTTGAAAGCATATTATCTTTTAGGATGAAAATTCTAATGTCATTTGAGCTCATAAAGCAGCTTGATGGCTACTCTATGCTTTCTTTTTTCTCCAATAATAAAAAGAAAAAACTGGTGATATCATCATGAAAGATTTTAAATTGCAATTTTTGGACAGAGTTGAGAAGGTGAAGCACGGATTTGGCATGTGGGTTCCAAGAGTGGCAATGTAGATACTTCGTGGGTTGCATAAAGGCTTTAGCTATCATTAACACGAGGAAGAATTTGAAGCTGATCTGTCTTTTGGAAGTAGGTTCAAAGTATAGAGATGTTTTCACTTTTCATTCAAAGGGGGAATTATTTATGTTTGAATACTGGTCAAGATGTAAATCTGATACCATTTTCTGCTTCTAATTGGTTCTCTTGTTTCTTTCAGGAAAGAAAAAAAAAAGGGGAGGGGAGGGGAGGGGAGGGGAGGGGTGGGGTGGGTAAGTAAAGAAAGATGGGTTCTATGTATTTCACATGTAATTGTAGTTTTCTCATTATTAGTATAAAAGGTGTCTGTATTTTTAAGTTGTTTCCTTTTCTTCTTTTCCTTCTACTGAATCTGAGGTACAGATCTTGGCTAGGGGATTCCATCTTTGAGAACTGGAGCAAACATTGATCCAAGTTGAGGATCCAACCATCAAAATTATCTTTTTCATCACCTAGAAGAAAACCATCAATGGTATTTGTATCTCTCGGTATCGGGGTATCGGCTGATCCATTACCTAAAACCTGGTTATAAACCTGGTTCTGTTGCATCTTGGTGTTCCATCTCTTTCATAGATGACTGCTTGAGACTACTCTTCCAGTCTTCCTTTCCATTGTTGGGTTTGTAGTTCCTATCATCGTCTTCTTCATAGTTGCCCCTGTGTGCGTCTTGGGGTTGGTTAGGTTGCTTTAATGGCTGGAACTACTGTCTGTAAAGCTGGCTTAGTGTTCTGGGCTTTACAGTCCGGACGTTTGGTGCCTTAGCTCACTCCACCCAATGTGGATTAATGTCTTGAATGACCTTGAAAGTTCCCTGCCATCCCCTTTACTGCTCTTGTGCACTCAATTGCCATTCTGACTCGAGTTGATCTTTGAAAAGCTCCTCCAGAGAATCCCTCCTCTCCAAGGATTTAGTTATCGGTATTGGTCTTGGATGATATCGATTCCAGATCGGTGTGTATCGGTTGGATCGATCAATTTTATCTTTGTTCTGATATCGATATCTGCTTCTGGATCAATGAAATATCAGGATTGGTCTCATTTGATCTGATACCGAGACTTAAAACCATGCTCCTCTCTCCCTGTGGAATTCATGCCATGCATTTGTTTCACTGTTTCGGCCAAGGTTTCAAAAAATGAACCTTGGAACCAGTAAAAAGTTGGGACTTATGGAACCAGTAAAAACCGGACCGACTGAATGCAACGATCGAAACTGGAAACTTACATTTCAACAGAACCCAATAGTACCCTGATTACAAACCGGTTACAAAAAAGCCGACAAGAAACCAGATCAAGCATGATCAAAACCGAATTCTTAAACGGTTTGGTTTTGGCTGGGTGGGGCCTGGGCTGAGATATTCCAGCCCGACCTAGGGCTAGACTGGTCATGGGTTGAGTTAAGAGACCTTAGGGTTGGACTAGAATTTTAAAAAGTCCAGCTCAACCTGGTCCATTGACGACCATATTGAAGATGGTGGAGAATCACTTTTTGTAAACCCAAACTTTATTTTAGGTATTTTTTGTCAATTGAAACCATGGGTGGGTAGTTTTGTAAACCCAAATCTGATTTTAGATATTTTTGTGGATAATTTTTGTAAAGAGAAACCCAAAAGCGAATAATCATTTAATATTTCCTTTTTTCCTCCACCTATGCGAGTACCATGTGGATTCTTGGTACTACCATTGCTGCGGCATGTACACCTTCTCTACATTGGCTTTATGGGGAATTCGAATTCAACTCCTCTCCAACAACCCTCCAATCTTGACTTGGGCATGCATCCACCAGACGGTGGGTCTCATTGTGCACACATCCCCAAGTGTGTTCAATGAATCCAATCATTATTCCTTAAAATGTGGTGCAATCCAACTTTCTGACTTGACTTTTAATTGCGTCTACTGACCCCATAATCGCATAGATCAGGTCATATTAGGGTAAATGAAAACCAATCAACTTTCACTAAAGTAGTAAAGAGTATTAAACACCATTATATGAGTGGCCTCAAAAAGGTAAAAGGAGCCAAACTCATAATCACAAGCTTCCTGAAAGGTCCCCTTGTGAACTCAACTATCCCAGTGGGGTTACTTGTAGTTGCGTCTACTAAACAACATTCAATTAATCATAGTTTCACATTTGATTAAGGAACAACTTATTTGATAAGTTAGCTGATCTCCACCTACAAACTTCATTTTATGGTACTAAACAGCTAATAATGATTCATTGAAAAAAAAAAATTGTTGTGAAGAGACATTAATTGTCCATGAAAAGAGCATAAAGAGCTGAGGGCATCCTTTTCCTTCATGGCTTTATTTGTTTGGACTGATCATTTACCTAATGTAGTTAGAAGGTAACAATCTCTGGTGGACCATCCTAAAAGAAGGGAGGACCCTAAAAACAGGGTAGCCGACACAACAAGAACATATATACTTTACTTCTTAGGTTAAAAAGGCTAATTATGCTTTGTGAAGAAAACTAAGCGAAACTTTAGTTAAAAGGCAAAAGTAGCCAACATAATCAATCACTAATAATGTTTCAAATGCCTTCTAAACACAGTAACCATAAAAAACCCAAGGATGAATTTAGAAAGTGGGCCATTTAGAGCTTTAGTAATAGAATATACACAATTTTCTTCATAATTAAGAAATAACTTCTATATGATTAGTAGGGAAAAGAAGAGTCTTGGTCTTAAGTCAACATTGACAGCAGGTTTGAGCTGTGTTACCCTTAAGAGTGTAACACAGCTCAAGACTGTCAAATTATGATATGGTGTATGTTTGATGAATCATTTCGGTCTCTATCATAAGTAGTCGCTATTGTTGTAGACATTCATCTACTTCAGAGTTGTTTTGAGTATTGCTCTTTTCTAAAAGTAAGTAGATGTGAGAATGTTATTGCCAATTCCATTTCTAAATTGACAGTTTCTTACTTTCACAAGTGTTTTTGGATTTCCATCTTTAGTCTAAAGATTTTACACACGCTTTTTTCTCCATGACGCCAATGTGGGGAGGAATCTATAATGATATCATCCACATGGGACCTACATGAGTAAAAAAAATGAGAGTGTAGTGTGGATCCCACACATCATTATGTGAAAAAATATGCATACCATGGTATTAAAAACCCAAAATCAGGATCCAAATTAGTGCCAAACCGATTTTAATTCAATCTAGATTGGAATGGCCCTGATTCGACCTCAAAATCGACATATTCCAAGCATCTAGGGTTTTCCCAGAGATCAGAATCAACCGATCCAATCTAACTAAAAACTCTGACATATTTATGGATTTGCATTCCGTTGCCGTGTGCTTTTTACTCTAAAGTTTTAAGTCATTATAAGGAGTACCAATTTGTTTTTTTCCAAAGATGTGTTTTCATTTTAGGAGCATGCCCTTGCACCTAGACACAGATATACAAAATTACCACCACACACCTCTTGATGGATTCCCAAATATGCTTTGTCATTGGCCGTGGAGCCGGCACAGAAGCCATGCTTCCGGACAAAAAACACTCTCCCTCCTTTTCACCCTCTTTTAGAGATGGTTGTGGGGGTTCCATTTCAAAGTCCATGATAGGGACTTGGGGAAAAAGCACAAAACCCAAAGAAGATGTTGCTAAGATGGTATGGTCATGGAATTGTTTGTGGGAATTGGATTATCCTTTATTTATTTATTTTATTTTTTTCTGCCAGAAGACTTCAAAATGATAGGATTACACTTATGCGTGTTCATCTGTAATTCTCCTTTAAATCACACGGACGCAGTAGAAAAGGTCCAACCCACTTCTATGGTCCTTGAAACGCATTATCTTTTTTAAAAATCATTGACCCCTTACCGTTGTTGGTGATCTGACCCATGAGCATTAACATGAGAGGGCCCACAGTCATAAAGGGTAGGTGTGGCACATTTAAAAGCATAGACTTCCTAGTCATACAATAGACGTGTTAAATTCCGGCACTAATTGGTCGAACCAATTGAATCGGTTCAAAAAACAAAGTGAATCGACCAAGCGTATAATGGTTCAGCTTTGGTTTTGTTTTTATTTTAAAACCCATAGAAAATAAAATCAAATAGAAATCTGGAAAAATAAATCTAACCCATGGTTTGAGGAATCCGATCAAATCAATTGGATTGGATTGGAATGATATAGATCTTGATTAATTTTGATTCTTGGCTAATATCATATTGGTGGATCACTAAAGACAAAGAGTAAAATAATCCAAAGCATGGTTTTAACTTTTAATTAAAAATAAATGTATTTTTGTTTAATTCTAATCGATTCATATTGGTATTGACTTTAGACCGATCCTATTCTCGATACCAAGTTCTCAAACCTTGATGTAACCCCAAAAATGGTTAAAGATCTCCAAAACCAATCAAACACATTTTTTTTTTTTTTTTTTAATTCCTGCCTAACCAAATTGGACTAAAAATTATAATGATAAACTCCGTTATGAATAATTTATAGAAAACTGAAATTGAACCTAACCAGACCAAAACCAATCGATTGAAACAAAACTTTATCTTAAAACCAATGCAGCCTAAGTAAAATCGGACCAAACCGATTGATTGACACTGCTCTTACATATAGGGTAGTTGGGGCTGACCATGACTAACTTAAAGAGAAGGACCCACAATAGATCCTCTTTATTGTTATTGATAAAGGTGACAGTCATGAAAGTAAATCTCAAAGTAAGTACTTTATAGAACGAACACTAGGATAGCCTAATGGTGATCGCTTCAATTTGTGGAACCAACACCCAGAGGAGGAAATCGCATTGTGTGAGTGTATGTGTGTTTTCTTATTTATTATGTACCTACCCGTGTGATTTAAGTGGAGATCATGGCGGTTGATTCTAATTCGGATTAGATGGGAATCGATCTGAGACAGATCTAGATCTATTTTTATTTTTTATTTTTTTAATCAATGAGTAAAATATAAGTTTCTGAAAAATCTAAAGATTGCTTGAGAATCCACAATAATTGCATGAAAACATGTTTAAAATATATGAAATTTGACAAATGTCGTATGTACAAATCTCTGGATATCCAAAGCTCCAACCCTACTTCTAATGTCGATTTCTGTTTCATTCAAGATTAGTAATATATGGTTTTGGTAATCCATGGCAATTTTTGTCGTCTACCAAGTAACCATGTGAGTCTCACTGGACCACTTCTACCAACCTCTCTGCTGTCTCCTTCTGTGTTACATTACTAAATCACTACAAACTACCACCAGATCGGCTGTTTTTTGCCATTTTTATCTCTCATTATCTCAATCTGGAGATGGGTTGTGGAGCCATGCCTAATTACTGATTTGGGCTGAAGCTTCCAGATGTTGTACCATTGGAACAACAATTAGATCTGTTAATGTGCTCTTGTTTCAGATTTAGTCGGTGGAAGCTCCAAATGGTGAAGGAGATGAGCTTAGATTGGAATCCATGGTCTCTTCGCAAGCACAACCATGTATTTGTTAAGATATCAGTCTCATTTCTTCTTATGGGTCTTGCTTTTCGTCTCTTCTTTTCTGATTCGATTGGCTTTTCATCTGTCCCTGAAACACCGTTGTTAGAGAAAACAGAGACTCCTGAGATTCCGGTCAAGATCCTGCTTCCGCCTCCGTCTCCGTCTCCGTCTCCGTCTCCACCCCCTCCTTTGCCTCCGCCTACCCCGGAGATTGAAGAGCACAAACCTTCTAAAGGTACGCCATTTCGGACATATTTCAGGCTTTCAATCAGATTTTCTCTTATAGGCTAATGAGGAATGCCGGATTCAGAGACTTGAAAAAATGAAATGGGTCTCTGCTAATTACTCCTGTTTCTGTTTTCTGCATGGAAAGCTTTTTTATCTCTCTCTATTTAATCTTCCAGTGACTGCTATTTATTGTTATCTTTGGTGAAATTTGATCTGGAAGATGCCTATTTCATTGCGGAAAAATGTGATGTTTTTATTGTTATCTTTAGTGAAATTTGATCTAGAAGATGCCTATTTCATTGCAGAAAAGTGTGATATTTTCACTGGAGATTGGATCCCAAACCCATCAGGTCCGATTTACACTAACGAAACCTGCAATGTTATCGAACAACATCAGAATTGCATGACAAATGGGCGCCCTGATTCTGGGTATCTATACTGGAGGTGGAATCCAAGAGATTGCGAGTTACCTCCTTTTAATCCAGAAAGATTTTTTGAGCTAATGAGGCATAAATCATGGGCGTTCATTGGAGATTCAATTTCTCGCAACCATGTCCAGTCCTTGCTCTGCATTCTTTCCAAGGTATCTATATGGGTAACTGTTTATGTTTTGGTGAAGACTTACTCGACTTGCATTAGGAACACGATGGCACCCCCCTTTTTTTTTCGTTTCACTTTTACTTTTGTAAGGATGTTCTTCTGCTTTTACATGCCCTAATATGCTTAGATTGGAGAAAAAATACCTCCCTCCGGTGAAATCTACAAAAACAGAGTAGATTGGATATACTTCTCTCTGACTATACTGTCATCTCTAATTTAACTGCAAAGGTTCCCGTTTCTCTCTTCTAAAACTGACTAGCCTAAGTCATAATGTAGGAGCCTCCACAATATCATTCCATACTGAGTTTTCTGGAAATCCTGAATGATGATGCCAGCATTTTCAGGGGGGCAGCAATGTGCTAGCTGAATTATTGAATCAAATGATGCTAGATCTACCCCACGAATGGGCTGTAGATCAGCCAATAGCTGAATAAAGTGATCCATTGCGTTAAGTAGTCGAATGGGTAAGTAGTACTATCTAGGAGACCTTGTGTCTCGTCCCCATTGCATTTCTTACTCAAATGCTGTTGTCAACTATCTTTCAGTATCTGGATCTGATTCTCTAATTTCTTTGATCTTCTTACTTAACAGTAACTCTTGAAATCATATGACTTATTATGCTTTCAGCGGTAGGTAGTGATTTTGCAGAATCAATCAATACTACTTGTCCCTTCTTTCTATAACCCCAAATGATTCCCAAAAGGTAGCTTAACCAGTTTATGCAGCCTCCAAAGTTGAACCATCTGGTGATTTAGGAACCTATGGATCAGAATATTCTCATAAGCACCAACCATTCTGCAGCAAAGAGATCAATACATATCTCTAGCTGTTTGTCTTCTAATTGGTTCAGTCCCAGTTAATTAAATCTGACTCTAATCATGCTTTCATACAGTGGCATTTGTGTTTTCCTCCCCAAGGTAGGTAGCATTGCCGTGTGAGCAATACCTGTCTTGTTTATCCCGCTAGCTTTTATCTTTGGTACTAAAATTATAGTTTCAGAAGTTCCTTGCTCTTTTTCTATTAAAGTAAGATGGAACCTTAAACCCCAAAGAGCAGTCTCAATCCTAATGCCTGTCTTTTAAGTGAACAAGTCTTACAAAGAGACAGGGAGTGGGGGAAAAGAGTGAATTTACAATCTCTTCTGGAATGAAGGACTTTCCATCTGCTAGCTAGCAAACTGCAGCCTAACTCTTTTTCTTGATGGTCTGCTAAATGAGTTGCTACCCTCTTCACATGCTGAAGAATTATGAAAATATTGGGAAGATTTAGGACTTGTACTGCTTTTGTTCTTTGCATCTGCTATTGCTCAACGGATTGCCCTGTTTCTTAAGATCCTAATGTGTGGCTTCATATTATTGAATCTCAAGTCTCAATTCTCAATTCTAACCATCATTTGAAGGATTCCATATTGTTGTCACCTTCAGTTTGTAATTTCTGTCTTGGGCATTAGCTTATTTCCTCTAGCTCATTTCATAATGCATGCTATGGCAATTTATCCATTCACCCTGACAATTTGTGTTGTAGTATGAACGTGTGTATGTGCTATTGACCATTCATTTGTTAGATGGGGGTTACATGGGAATTTATGTAAATACATGGGGAGATGGGATTACAGGGGAATCTGATCGCTCCCAGTTATTTATGTAAATAACTGGGAACTCTTCTCTCAGTTCTTCGTTCAGACAAAGGAAAATGGCCGAAAAAGTATGAAAAGAAAGATGAAGGAATGAGAGGGAATCTTTCATAGACTCGCATGTCTTAAGTGTATCCGTGATAGTAGGTTGAGAAAGGAGAAAGATAATGGCAAGTTGAGGCTGGGGTTTTTCCTTCCCCCTGCACTTTCTTTGCC
Source organism: Macadamia integrifolia (assembly GCF_013358625.1). Lineage (NCBI taxonomy): Eukaryota > Viridiplantae > Streptophyta > Magnoliopsida > Proteales > Proteaceae > Macadamia > Macadamia integrifolia. The sequence continues at coordinate 8,284 of NW_024869283.1, read as the reverse complement.
CCTTCATTCTTTAACTCTTTTGTTTAATGAAGCAAGAGAGGGAATCAGTGATACAAATGGTGGTTCCCTGATATGAAACCTTGAGGCCTACAGATGGTTGACTTGGGATTATGATTTAAGGATCTTTTCTGTGTTGCCAGATGGCCAGCAACTTTGAGGACCATCATGACTAGTATGGTTATGATGAACCCCCAAACCACTGCTGTGTCTATTGCCGGCACCACATTACAACTGACTGTATCTGGACTGCCATTTTAACCTGCTAGGACTAGGATAGCACAATCGCTTATTTGGCAACATAAGGCTATGACAAATACTAGAATGATGACCTCCTATAGACACAACTCAAACTTCACCCAGCTCGATTAAGCTTACCCCTCCAAGAAAAGAGGGGAAAAACAACAAGAAGAAACAAGCCTTTATCCCAATCATAACTGATCAACAAATCCTTATGTATGGGTTTTATATTGCAATGGTGTTTTCCTTATAGTTTGGGTCTGCTGGTTATTCCTTTGCTTCCTTCAACAAATTTTACATTTTTTGAGAAAACTGGTTATGCTACATCATATTCTGGGTCAGATGCTGGCCTTTTCCTGATTACTGCCAAGCCTTGTTCTGTAAAAAGGGATCCAATTTTGATGGACCTCGAGGATTACCATAGGTTATAATATTCATCCTTGGGTTCTTTCCATATGCAGTACAATATGTGCTTCTTGCCTTGTGAAATTTAGTAATTGAAGACCAATAATATCCTTATCCGGGGAAAGAAGAAAAGAGATTTTTTTTTTTTGGGGTGGGTGGGTTGGTGTGAGCTTGTTTTGAAGGGAGTACGGTTATTAATCATGGTGAGTTTTCATGTGGTACAGGTAGACAAAGCAGTTCAAGTCTACCATGACAGGGAATACAAATCCAAAAGGTGGCACTTTCCCTCCTACAATTTCACCCTCTCAGTGATATGGTCTCCTTTCCTTGTACAAGCCATTACATTTGAAGACAATAATGGTGTGTCAAAGTCTGACATCGAGCTTTATCTTGATGAACTAGATAAAAAATGGACAGACCAATATCTGAGCTTTGATTATGTTGTCATTGCTGGAGGCAAATGGTTTCTCAAGACTGCAATCTACTATGAGAATGAAACAATCGTGGGCTGCCACTATTGTCCTGGGAAGAACTTGACAGAGCTGGGATTCGACTATGCATATCGCAAAGTTCTTCAGCTGGTGCTTAACTTTTTCGTAACATCCAATCACAAGGGATCCGTTCTGTTTAGGACCAGCACCCCAGACCACTTTGAGAATGGAGAATGGTTCAGCGGAGGGACTTGCAGTAGAACGTTACCTTTTAAAGAAGGTGAGATTAATATGAGTGATGTAGACGTTGTTTTTCGCAACATTGAGTTAGAAGAATATGAGAAGGCAGTGGCTGCCTTGGGATCCAAGGAGGATTTGAAACTAATGCTTATGGACACTACCCGACTTTCTTTGCTCAGACCTGATGGGCATCCAGGACCTTACAGGCACCCACACCCATTTGCGAGTGTCAAAAATTCCAAAGTTCAGAATGACTGCTTGCATTGGTGCTTGCCTGGGCCTATTGATGCCTGGAATGATCTGGTGATGGAATTGGTGGTAAATAGTTGAAGACCTAGCTATGGATCATCGATGATGAAAATTTAGTTCAGGCCTTGGCATCTTCAGGTTTTTCGAGATTCTCAGATTCTGCAGATGTTTCATCAACAAGCTCAGGGAGTGATTGAAAACTGCTACATGATGTGAATACCTTCCAAAGGTTCTTTCTTGGGCTGTTTCTATATCAGCTGTGATTTGTATGTTGTATTGTCAATTGGGTGGGAAGGAAGGTCTATTCATTGTAAATTTAATTTTAATTTTACTTGTAGTCTTGTTTGTCTGGAGAGAAACTTCCAACTTAGGAACTATTCTTTTGTCACTTTATCTATTTTTGAAAATTGAATATTTATAGAGGGGAACAAAGTCCCATTGAAGAGGCAGGCTTTGCCACAAAGGCTAGGCCCGTTTGATTTTGTTTTCAAAAACATGTTTTTCCCTGTTTTTTGTGTTCAAAAATGAAAAAACACCCCAAAACACCATTTGATTTTCTGTTTTGTTTCACTTGTTTTTTAAAATAGAAATAGAAATTTATGCCTATTTCTATGTCCAAAAACAGAAAAGAAACAAGTCAGACTTATTTTTTTGTTTCTAGAAACAAGTCGAAGGGACAAAATTTGTGAAAAGTCTATACTTCACTCGACCTATCCCATCCCTAACCCATTGTTGAAACTTCTCGCTATCCAGAAGTGACAACTCTAACCTGGTTGTGCTAAGTTCACAGTTTTAGATTGCTTTCATCCTTCTAAAGTTCATTTCCACGAAACATGTCTTGAACCCGACTACATTGGTGAAAAATGTTTTAGGAAAAAAAAAAACACCATTTTGTTATTCTAAAAATCGTTTCTTAGCACAGAAACGATAAAAATCATTTTTGCTGATAAATGATAAACAGTCTCTCCTCAAACCCTTGCCATGTTGGAGTACAATGTTTGAGACTCATAAATTTTGTACTTTTTGATATTAGTAACGGGATGGAGAGATCAAAGCATGGAAGCTTATTTATAGCATGGAAGTATAGAACCAAGGCAGGATTTGAAAACCTGGAATATGGATCCGGATCGGTCCCAGCTGGATTGGTTTGGATCCCCGGAATATTTCAGACATTTATTTGGGTTTTATCGTGGAGAAATGACTTGAACCGGATTGAGGGGATTTGGGATCGATCTCGGTTTATTCTGATCTAGATTAACCCCAACATCTGTATATTTCAGGTATTTAGGGTTTTCTTAGCCAGGTTGAGGGGAATCGATTCTGATCTAGATCAGCTCCTAGATTCGGTACATTTCAGGTATTTAGGGTTTTCTGGCAAAGAATTGACCTACACTTGATTGAGGGGAACTGGGATCAACTTTTGGTCAATCCTATTCTAGATCGATCTAAATTGGTATATTTTAAGCATTTAGGGTTTTCTCATATAAAGTTTGCTTCAGACAGAGTCATGGGCATTGGGATTAACCTTTGTTGATTAAAACCTAGATCAACCCTAACATAGGTATATTTCAGGAATTTAGGGGTTTTTCATACATAATTAGCTTGCCCCAGGGGAATTATGATCGTCGTGGGTCAATTCAATCCGAACCGATTAGATCCGTATTTCCCATTTTCCATTTTTCAATTCTTTAATCAAAATCAAGTGCCAAGTGGGCCAAAAGAATTTAAGAAAAAAAAAGTAGTAGGTCCAGGTGATAATATTTATTTATTTTTCATAGATGTTCTCAAGGAATCTTTAATGGTAGGCTGGTAGCAAATAGAACAGATGTCATCATTTAAACCTTACGTTAGTTGATTAATGATTCGCTCTCGTTTTTTTTTTCTAGGGTGGATGGAAAAAAGGTTCTATCAGAAGAAAAAAAAAAAAAAAAGTAAGGAAAATGAATGCTCTCAAGTCGCACACCCTGCACATGGACATTAATAGGCGGGTCTTGGGAGTTTCACGGGGTGGAGACATCATTTCGTAGTCCTGTGTTTGGGTATAAGACCAAAGAAAGTTCTTTTGCAATTGGCCTCCAAAAGAAGGGAAGGATAACAACATTGCATCTAGCATTAAAGAAATTGGTATCAATGATATCGGTGGTGGCAGTATCTATAAGATTTTCAATTAGATGAGCCATTAGATGAGTCAACATAGTCTAAGATTTGTTTCCGAAAACGATTTAATGATATTTAATACAAATGGAGTAAGTAGAAAATATTCAATATGGTAAGTGATCTCTATAGAGATATTGGATTCTATTAGCACATCTTAATAGTATGAAATATATATTACTATGTGTGGACTTAAGGTATTGTTTCCTTAATGGGGAGAAAACCCTAATTTCTTTGCAAAGTTGGTCTCTATCCTATATATAGTTATTATTGACCCATTAAGTGAGACTAATGACCTAAAGCAAAAGGGAAAGAGAGTAGATCAGACTAACATTGATCGTGTTGTACAAGGAGCATATGCGAATAGATATGAGCTGTTATTCTTCAATCATAGATCAAGTACGCCGTTCTTGTCTATACAGTAATTGTATTGTATGCTTATTTGATCTCCATGCATTTGTTGCGTATATATTTTCTATCAGTATTGACTATTGACAGTGAAACCAATACCATTACAAATATGGATCAACCATATTAGTTTGTATTAGACATAAATTAAGAAACGAACCACTTTTTAGCTTATACTCTTGATCTGTCTCGATATTGTATAGATTACAATCCCATATCAGCATATAGGGGCTAACCCCACATTGGTTTCCTATGAGAATTAATGTGGGTTGATATACTCTTAGGTCCCTTACCTTGTAAACTAGTTTGTAGTGTTGAGTTCTTTTAGGACTGCATCATTGGTATTAGAGTAGCCGATTCTCAGCCTAATCGACCGAAAGGGGTGAGCTTGGCCAGAGTGAGCCAGTAAGAAAAGACTACCTGCCACCAGGAAGAAACCTTGGAACAGAGTGAGAGGCGCTTAGAATGGCTACTTGATCCAGAGTAGGCCACTGTAAATGTTGGGTTAAAAAACATTGTGGTATATTACGATCTCATACCAGCATATAAGGGTTGATCCCACATCAGTCTCCTACGGGAATTGATGTGGGTTGATATTGAGGGTTGACCCACGTTAGATCCTATGATGGTATGTTACGATCCCATACATATACGATGGATATAGTACTAACAGTGAATCGATTCCAATACCTTAATGCATGATTGCATTACAAGTTCATTCAACTGCGCATGCTCTGTGAATTATAATTGTGTAATATGTTAAGCCGACAAGATTAGAGATAATGGGCTCATTGGGCTTTGTCTTGTTGGTGTGTTGGAGGATGGGTAGGACCTCGAGACCTGAAAGTTGCAGACATGAAACTGAAAGGTGCATTGCGTCAAGCACTTTCATATGGGTAAACCAAGACCTGCCAGAGAGATACGACCCTAGATTACATGTAAAGGGCCGTTCGATTTTGTTTCTACTATTTCTAGACAACCACTTGAACCCACGACTTCTAGATTGCAATGGATAAAGCTTATCGTTTCGCTGAGTTCTGGACCACAGTCAAATCATCATAAGCACGCTTTGCAATTGCAGTTTTGTGGTCAAAAGGAATGGAGTAGAAAACGATTTGGGCAATGTGGTTGCTTGCTTTCCTGGTTGAGACGTTTTTACCCACACTCCATCTTTCCAAATATTTTCAGGCAAAGTTAGGATCGGATCGCTCACACCCCCACCTTTCCAAATCTTCTCAGGCAAAGTCAGGATCCGATAAGATACAATCGGAAGACCAACGTATTAGAGGACGACAAGGTAAATCAAATCTCAATAGCAAACGGACCATTTGGTTTCACGTCTGCAACTTTCAAGTCTTGAGGTACCCATCCTCCAACACACCAAGACAAAGCCCAATGGAACCATCATCTCTCATCTTGAGGGCTTAACATATTCTACAATTATAATGCATGCGTGGTTGAATGTAATGCAATCATGCATTAAGGTATCGGTATTGTTATCTGTATAGGTATCGGTATTGGTATTGTATCCATCATATATGTATCGATATCATTGATGCCCAATAGTAACACTGATATAGTCATAGAAGAATTCAACCCTATAAACCGACTTACAAGATTGGAGGACTTAAGACCATATCAACCCACATCAATTCCTATAAGGTCAGGATTGGCTATTCTAATACCATTGATACTGTTCTCAAAGAACTCAACCCTATAAACCGGCTTATGAGGTGAGGGATCTAAGACCATATCAACTCACATCAATTCCCATAGAAAACCAATATGGAGTCAGCCCCTATATGCTGATATGGGATCGTAACATATACAATATCAATACAGATCAAGAGTATAGGCTAAAAAGTGATTCATTTTTTAATTTATGTCTAATACATGCTGATATGGTTGATACGTATTTGTAATGGTATTGGTATAAGTATAGATATACCACCACCAATCAATACCATTATCTCTAACCCTAGATTCAATGTAGTTTTCGTTCCCTTCTTTTGGAGGCCAGCTGGAAAAGAACATTTCTTTGTACGATGCCAAAAACACATGGGATGGCAAATGGCACTTCCACCCCATTAAACCCCCTAAATATTCCTATTGATGCCCATGTACGGGCTGGACGACCTATGAGCGTTCATATCCCTTATTTTTATCTACCTTAGAAAGAAAGAAAATAAGAAAAGACCGAATCATCCATCAACTCACGTACAATTTAAGTGCTGACATCTGTCTTATTTTCTACCATCAAATATGCATGGACAACATCTATGAAAAATAAATAAATAAGTATTATCACCTAACTGGACCTACTATTTTTTTTTTCCACTTCCCTGTTCCCACACTTTATTATGTTAATCCTCAGTTTTCTAGAATAAAAATGATTTTTTTTCTTAATTTCTTTTGGCCCGCTTGACACTTGATTTTGATTAAAGAACTGAAAAAAGGGAAATACAGATACTTAGGCTTGATCTACTTTTTAATCAACAAAGGTTAATCCCACTTGCTATGGATCTGTCTTAGGTCAATTTTGTACGAGAAAACCATAAATGCTTGAAATATGCCAATTTTGGGACTGTGTCTAGATTGAAATTGACTGAGGTCAATTTCATTTCCTCTCAATCCAATTATGTACAAGAAAACCCTTAATGCTTGAAATATACCAATTTAAATTGATCTAGAATAGAATAGACCAAGGTTGATCCCATTTCCCCTCAATAAAGTGCAGGTCAATTCTTTACGAGAAAACCCTAAATGCCTAAAATGTGCCAAATCTAGGGGCTGATCTATATCAGAATCGATTCCCCCCTATGGGTAAGAAAACCCTAAATGCCTGAAATATACAGATTCCGAAGTTAATCTAGATTGGAATCAATCGAGATCAATCCCAATTCCCCTCAATCCGGTTCAGGTCAATTCTCCACGATAAACCCAAATAAATGCCTGAAATATTCCGAGTGTGGAGCGGATCCGAACCAATCCAACTAAGACCAATCCGGATCCAGATTTCAGCTTTTTAAATCCTGCCATAGATCAATACTTCCATGCTATAAAAATGCATCAATGCCTTGAACTCTCCATCCCGTTACTAATAAATGGAAGAAACTCAGAAACACAGAGCCTTCCACGAGGAGAAGGGTCGAGAAGCCGATGCCGGAGTTCTGTTTGTTCTTCAATCCAAAGGTAACATTCAAAGCCCGCAAATTACCCCTGTCACCGCCGGCGCCTCTGCTTTTTCCAATACTTCTAATTTCAGTTGGGTTAACTAACTTATGTTGTTATTTTCCGATTGATCAAAAGGGAAGTGGTGGCATGCGGGGTATCATTTGACGACGGCGATAGTAGGACCGCCGGTGCTGGCTCTGCCGTTCGCGTTCAGTGGGTTGGGGTGGGGACTAGGCTTCTTCATCCTTACTGTCATGGGACTCGTCACCTTCTACTCTTACTACCTTATGTCTAAAGTCCTCGACCACTGCGAGTACCATGGTCGCCGCCATGTCCGTTTCCGTGAACTCGCCGCCGATGTCTTTGGTAAGCATTAAAATCCTAATCATCTTTCTTGGGTGAAATCCCTACCCAAATCCTAACAAGTGGTATCAGAGTCAAGGCGTGGCAATTCTGATGCTTCCCACATCAAATTACTCTTGAACAGCCTCTCCTTAATAGTTAACTTGAATTCTACCCAAGTCCCTAGACCTACTACGACTTCATTGCTTCTGAATCCAGACTTGCCATGCAACCAACCTTGTTAAGATTTCTAAGATTTTTTTTTTTTTTAATTAAAATTTTGATTTTGTGGGTTTTTGTTTTTGGCTCTTGATAGGATCAGGGTGGATGTTTTATTTCGTAATAATCATTCAGACAGCTATTAACACTGGAGTTGGCATTGCTGCTATATTGCTCGCAGGGGACTGTGTTGAGGTAACCCTAGTCTTCAATCCTTCAGGCTTATATTTGCCATTTTTTTTTTAATTCATTTAAATGATTCAATTATTATTAATAGTGTGCATCCTCTTGTCACAAGATCATGTTTTTCTCTTTGAAATATCATAATATATCTAATTTGGTCATGTGAGCAAATGATGTGTTCATTCTGACTATTAGATAGAAGACATGTCTAGATTAATCATGTGTTGAATTTCAGCGCATAA
>NW_024869282.1:0-27316 GCF_013358625.1 Macadamia integrifolia | reverse complement strand
AAAAAGCTTAACAATTCCAAGGGCAATTTTGAAATAAAAAAAAAATTGAATTTTCTCTTGGATTAGGACATGCCAAGCACAAAGAGAAATTCTTAAACCAAGAAAATTGTACTTTTCTCTTTTCTTTTATTTTCTTCTCTTGGCTACCAAACACAACCTAAATAAGCATAAAATATCCATATCATCATAACTAAGAATTTCTCTAAGAGTGACAAAATGTAGTGTGCTAGACACTCCTACATGCATTGTTTTAAACCATGATTCTATGTCTATAAGCAAAGTAGACAATAAGAATAGAAATATAACACTCATGCAAAATTTTTGACTAGTAGACGGTTGCAATGCTGGTACCGGTGCCAGTGCCAGACTAGGTAGAGTTTGTGCTTTCTGGCGGGAAGATGTGACTTCAACAGGAGGGTGGTTCATGTTCAATGATCTTTTACTAACATGACACATGAAATAAGAAAATGGTTTCTCACAAAAACTTTGATGGTCAAAGATGAAGAAATCAAGTTCAAATTTCTTTTGTACATAAAAAACAAGATATTCCCTTCTTGCAAAGTTATGATCTCTAACGAATTGGACCATACATTTTGGAAAAAGCAAGCCATCTTGGGTCCTTATAAACCTCATCTCCCAAGTCTTATTGCTAGGAGCTTTAAGAATGGTCGTTCCACATAGAAGAGACTTGAGAGACTTCCCCAATTGGTAACCAAGGACTCTTGCTTAGTTACCAAATACAGATAGATCCTACTCTAGAGTCCGGACTTGTAAGTCATAAGTCGCCACTGTGTGCATTACAATTTACATCCCACGTCCTCTCACCATCTCTCTCTATATTAAACGCATTCTCCACAATATCTTAGATGTGAAACTACACTCTTGTTAGTTATTGAGGGAAAAAGTAGGGTAAGTTTATTCTAATGTTACATGAGTTGAGCAAAAAAGAAGATATGATTTGCGTTAAAAATCCAAAGAGATGATTGTCACATCAATGTAAATTACTAGATGAAATGATTTTTACAGAAGAAAATGAATGAATTGTCACATCAATGGTTCTTTCTCCTAAATTCAAAACACGTCAATCTTGCATTGAGTTATTAGGGGTATCCATTTCTCCAAAACTTTCCATAACTTTCACCTGTAAAACCCTAAGGCCAGACTGTTACAAGATGATTCTTTAATACACTGATCGATAGACAGATGGAAGTTTGAAATATTAAGAAGGTTGAACTCATCCCAAGGTTGCCATTGTAAATCTCTCTGGGTTGCTGCTACAAATCTCTCTCTCTCTCTCTCTCTCTCTCTCTCTCTCTCTCATTGCTGCAATCTTGCCGGTTGCCATTGAAATAATATGTATTATACATGTTTAATACACATGCCTTTAAAAATCACATTTTTATCCATATTAATGCATTAATACGTAAAAAGCATATTTTCAAACATACATATAATATACATTTTTACTCATGTTTACAAACTAAGGATACGACTCCCTCCCCCTAAAATAACTGCTCCCACCTGCTAAAAATGTAAAATTTCCATCGAACGATCCCTTGTGTTTCCCCTAATTGGTCTCCTTGCTGGTGCAAGGGCTACGTGATTGGGGGCAGTGTCCTTCCCTTACTTTTTTGAGGAAAATAACTCTTGCCCCTATGACCATACAAAGGGGGTAGTGAAAAGACAACCTTGTCCCCTAGTTGGTTCCGCATTAGTACAGTGACCACTTGATCAGGTAGTGGAATGACTTGGCTAGGACTCCAATTTATGAAATGAAGTACTCAACATCCAACTATTCCAGTATGCCCATTGGGAAGAATGAGTTCATATCCAACGAATTGGGTGTAGGTATAGGGGTTTTGAAGAGGCATTTTCCCGCTTCCTAAAGTAGGTTTTACTAAAAACATAGATTTGGGGGTAGTTGATAAAACACACCTAATATTGAAATTTTGATAAATTTCATAGCAATTTGATCAATCAACCATACTAAAGGCATTTTTGTCATTTCTCAAAACTATTCCACTTGTTAAGAATGATACTCCATTTCAACATTGCTAAGAATGTCACAATAGTGACAAATGGAGTGTCCATATACACTTCAACATTCATGCTTCAGAAGCATAATTCCATGTATATAATTAGAGAATAAACACAACATTAATGTAATTACTAGCTTCAGTTAAAACTGTGGGCATTAAGTAAGATTTCCTTGGGGAGAAGGATGAATCCCCTTGCCAATGGTGATGTGAGCTTGTGATTAGAGTCATATGTCATAAAAATACAACCAAATCCTTTCCTATGCTCATCCAATGGTTGGAGGTAAGTGCCCAGGTGCTGCTAGTCGTCTGATTGCATTACGCGTTTACCCTTGCCTTGTCCATACATTACGCATTTACTCTCGCCTTATCCACATCCACCACGTTGTTCACATTCATGAAGAAGACTGGACTGATCATCACTCTGTGGGCTTGACAGCACAGGTGCCGGTGCATCATCATCAGTTGAAGACGTATTTGCCACTGGAGCAATAGAGAAAAACAAATCATAGCAGATGAGAAAACCTTGCACCACATGCAAAAAACCAAATATAATAGAGAAAAACATTTCATAGCAGATGAGAAAACCTTGCACCATATGCAAAAAACCAAATATAATAGAGAAAAAAAATCCTTCAAGTAGTCCCCACATACTGAAAGTTGAAGATTCGAGTTCTAATACTTCATCGATCATTAATTTCCTCTTGCAAGAGACTAGTTCAGAAGGAATATGTCAACTAGTATATGGTTGCAACGACAGTGGTGGTGTTGGTTGCGACGATAGTGAAGCTGTGCTAGAATACATAGTGTGTGTACTTGATGGGGGGAAGATGTAGCTTCAATAGGAGGGTCATTCAATAATCTTGTGGCTTCAATAGGAGGGTCGTTAAATTATCTTGTGGCTTCAACATGATGGTGGTTCATGTTCAATGATCATATGGCTTCAACAACAGAGAAACTAGAAGATTCGAGTTCTACTACTTCATCAGTGAATTTTCGCTTACCATATACGGGTTCTGATGGAATATGACGACTAGTAGATAGCTGCAACGAGGGTGGCGGTGCCATTATTGGTACATCATCAGTTGAAACGAACCTGTCATTCAAAAAAGAGAAAACCTTGCACTACATACAAAAAACAAACATTATAGACAAATGAAAAAAAAATTGAGTGAAAAACCCTTCAAGTAGTACCCACATACTAGAAAGTAGAAGATTCGAGTTCTACTACTTCATTAATCGTTAATTTCCTCTTGCCTGAGACGAGTTTAGAAGGAATACATCGACTAGTAGATGGTTGCAAAGACGGTGGCGGTATTGGTTGAGATGCCAGAGCTGGAGTAGGTAGAGTGTGTGCTTGCTTGGGGGAAGATGTGTTTCAAAAAGAGTGTCATTCATGTCCCATGATAGTATGGCTTCAACAGGTGGGTCGTTCAAGTTCAATGAATTTGTGGCTTCAGAGGGAATACTTCGACTAGTAGATGGTTGAAACAACAATGCCGATGTTGTGCTGGTGCTATTGGTGGTGCTGGAATAGGTAGTGTGTATGGTTGCTAAGGGAAAGATGTGGCTTGTCCAACAAGAGGGTGGTTCAAGTTCAATGATTTTCTAGTAACATGACACATGAAATAAGAACATGTTTTTTCACAAAAACTTTGATGGTCGAAGATGAAGACATCGAAATTTAATGCTGTGTTTGGTATATATTATCAAAATGAGAATGCGCATTCCCATTCTTAAAACTCATAATGCATTCTTAGATAAAAACGACGATATCGAAATTTAATGCAATTACTAGCTTCTATTAAATCTATGGGCATTAAGTAAGTTTTCCTTAGGAAGAAGAAAGAATCCCTTTGCCAATGTGATGTGAGCGTGTGATTAGAGTCCTATGTCATAAAAATGCAACCAGATCCTTTCCCTTGCTCATCCAATGGCTGGGGGTAAGTGCCCAAGTACTACCAGTCGTCTGATTGCATTACATGCTTACCCATGCCTTATCCACACATTATTCGCTTACCCTCGCCTTATCTACATCCACCACGTTATTCACATTCATTTCCATGTCCACGGCCACATCCACCACGTTGTTCACATTCATAATGAAGATCGAACTGATCATCACTCTGTGGGCTTGACAACACTATGTCGGTGCATCATCATCAGTTGAATGATCTTCTGGTAACATGACACATAAAATAGGAACATGGTTTTTTAAAAAAAAATTGATTGTCGAAGATGAAGACATCGAAATTTAAGGTTGTGTTTGGTATACATTCTCAAAATGAGAATGCCCACTCCTATTCTTAAAACTCAGAATGCATTCTTAGATAAAAATGAAGTCATTCGAAATTTAATGCAATTATTAGCTTCTATTAAAACTATGGGCATTAAGTAAGTTTTACTTGGGGACAAGGAAGAATCCCTTTGCCAATAGTGATGTGACCGTGATCAAAGTCTTATGTCATAAAAATACAACCAAATCCTTCTGGGGTTAAGTGCCCAGTGCTCCCAGTCGTCTAATTACATTATGCACTTACCCTTGCCTTGTCCACGCATTATGCGCTTACCCTTGCCTTGTCCACGCATTATGCGCTTACCCATCCACCATGTTGTTCACGTTCATTTCCATGTCCACAGCCACATCCACCATGTTGTCCAAGTTCATGATGAAGATCGGTCTGATCATCACTCTGTGGGCTTGACAACACAAGTGTCGGTGCACCATCATCAATTAAAGATGTATATGTCACAAGAGTAATAGAGAGAAACTTATCATAACAGATGAGAAAACCTTGCACTATATACAAAAAACCAAATATGATAGAGAAAAAAATCCTTCAAGTAGTCCCCACATACTGAAACTTAAAGATTCGAGTTCTAATACTTCATCAATCGTTAATTTCCTCTTGACAGAGACTGGTTTAGAAGGAATATGTCGGCTAGTAGATGGCAGCAACGATGGCGGTGGTGCTGATTGCAACGACGGTGAAGGTGGTGATGTGGGAGTACGTAGTGTGTGTACTTGATGGGGGGAAGATGTAGCTTCAACAGGAGGATCATTCAATGATCTTGCAACTTCAATAGGAGGGTCATTAAATAATCTTTTGTGTTTTCAATAGGAGAGTGGTTCATGTTCAATGATCCTATGGATTTAACAATAGAGAAACTAGAAGGTTCCAGTTCTACTCCTATATCAGTCAATTTTTTCTTACTAGAGACAGGTTCTTAGGGAATACGTCGACCTATAGATGGATGCAACAAGGGTGTTGGTGCCATTGCTGTTGCCAGTACATCATCATTAGTTGAGGAATCTATCATTTAGAAAAGAGAAAACCTTGCACTACATGCAAAAAACCAAACATGATAGAAAAAAGAAAAAAAAATTGGGTGAAAACCCTTCAAGTAGTCCCCAGATACTGAAAGTAGAAGATTCGAGATCTACTGCTTCATCAATCGTCAATTTCCTCTTTCTAGAGATGGCTTCAGAAGGAATACATTGACTAGTAGATGGTTACAAAGACGGTGGTGGTTCTGGTTGAGATGCCAGTGCTGGAGCAGGTAGAGTGTGTGCTTACCCTTAGGAAGATGTGGCTTCAAATCTAGGGTCATTCATGTTCAATGATCCTGTGGCCTCATTAGGTGGGTCGCTCATGTTCAATGAATTTGTGGATTCAGAGGGAATACGTTGACTAGTAGATGGTTGAAACAACAGTGTCGGTGCTGGTGCTGGTGCTGATGCTAGTGCTGGTGCCAATGCCGGGTCCGGAGTAGGTAGTGTGTATGGTTGCTGGGGGTAAAGATGTGGCTTGTCCAACAAAAGAGTGGTTCATGTTAAATGATCTTCTGCTAACATGACACAAAAAATAGGAACATGGTTTTTCACAAAAATTTTGATTGTCGAAGATGAAGACATCGAAATTTAAGGTTGTGTTTGGTATACATTCTCAAAATGAGAATGCACATTCCTATTCTTAAAACTCAAAATGCATTCTTAGATAAAAATGAAGACATTGAAATTTAATGCAATTACTAGCTTCTATTAAAACTATGGGCGTTAAGTAAGTTTTACTATGGAAGAAGGAAGAATCCGTTTGCCAATAGTGATGCAAGCGTGATTAGAGTCCTATGCCAAAAAAACTCAACTAGATCCTTTCCCTCGCTCATCCAATGGTTGGGGTTAAGTGTCCAAGTGCTGCCAGTCGTCTGATTATATTATGCGCTGACCCTTGCCTTGTCTACGCATTATGTGCTTACCCTCACCTTATCCACATCCACCACGTTGTTCACATTCATGACGAAGATTGGACTGATCATCACTTTGTGGGCTTGACAACACAGGTGCCGATGCATCTTCATTAGTTGAAGACATATCTTTCACTGAAGCAATAGAGAGAAACTTAACATAATAGATGAGAAAACCTTACACTACATACAAAAAACCAAATATGATAACGAAAAAAAAACCTTCAAGTAGTCTCCACATACTAAAACTTGAAGATTCGAGTTCTAATACTTCATCGATCATTAATTTCCTCTTTACAGAGACTGGTTCAGAAGAAATATGTCGACTAGTAGATGGCAACAATGACAGTGGTGGTGCTAATTGCGACGATGGTGAAAGTGGCGGTGTTGGAGTACGTAGTGTATGTACTTGATGGGGGGAAGATGTAGCTTCTACAGGAGGATCGTTCAATAATCTTGCAGCTTCAATAGGAGAGTTGTTAACTAATCTTTTATGTTTTCAATAGGAGGGTGGTTCATGTTCAATGATCCTGTGGCTTCAACAATAGAGAAACTAGGAGGTTTGAGTTTTACTACTATATCAGTCAATTTTTTCTTACTAGAGATAGGTTCTTAGGGAATATGTCAACTTATAGATGGATGCAACAAGGATGTTGGTGCCATTGCCATTTCCAGTACATCATCATTAGTTGAAGAGGAATCTGTCATTTAGAAAAGACAAAACCTTGCACTACATGTAAAAAATCAAACATGATAGAAAAGAGAAAAAAAATTGAGTGAAAACCCTTCAAGTAGTCCCCAGATACTAAAAGTAGAATATTCGAGTTCTACTACTTCTTCAGTCATCAATTTCCTCTTGCCAAAGACGGCTTCAGAAGGAATAAGTCAACTAGTAGATAGTTGCGAAGACGGTGGTGGTTCTGGTTGAGATGCTAGTGCTGGAGTAGGTAGAGACTGTGCTTACCTTTGGGAAGATGTGGCTTCAAATTAAGGGTCATGCTTACCCTTGGGAAGATGTGGCTTCAAATTGAGGGTCATTCATATTCAATGATCTTGTGGCCTCATTAGGTGGGTCATTTATGTTCAATGAATTTGTGGCTTCAGAAGGAATACATCGACTAGTAGATGGTTGAAACAACGGTGTCGGTGTTGGTGCTGGTGTCGATGCTAGGTCTAGAGTAGGTAGTGTGTATGGTTGTTGGGGGGAAAGATGTGGCTTTTTCAATAGGAGGGTGGTTCATGTTAAATGATCTTCTGGTAGCATGACACATGATATAGGAACATGGTTTACTTTCATGGTCGAAGATGAAAAAATTGAAATTTAAGGTTATGTTTGGTATATAGTCTCAAAATGAGAATGCGCATTCCTATTCTTAAAACTCATAATGCATTCTTAGATAAAAATGAAGACATCAAAATTTAATGCAATTACTAGCTTCTGTTAAAACTATGGGCATTAAGTAAGTTTTACTTGGGGGGAAGGAAGAATCCCTTTGCCAATAGTGATGGAAGGGCGAGTCCTATGTCATTAAAATGCAATTTGATCCTTTCCCATGCTCATCCAATAGCTGGGGGTAAGTGCCCAGGTGCTACGAGTCGTCTGATTGCATTACGTGCTTACCCTTGACTTGTCAACGCATTACGTGCTTACCCTCGCCTTATCCACATCCAACATGTTGTTGACATTCATGACGAAGACAGGATTGATCATCACTCTATGGGCTTGATAACACAGGTGCCGGTGCATCATCATCAGTTGAAGACATACCTATCACTGGAGCATTGGGGAGAAACTTATCATAGCAGGTGAGAAAACCTTTCACCACATGCAAAAACCACATATGATAGAGAAAAAAATCCTTCAAGTAGTCCCCACATACTGTAACTTGAAGATTCGAGTTCTAATACTTCATTGATCATTAATTTTCTCTTAACAAAGACTGGTTTAGAAGGAGTCTGTTGACTAGTAGATAGCAGCAACAACGGTGGTGGTACGGGTTGCGACAATAGTGAAGGTGGTGGTGCTGGAGTACATAGTGTGTGTACTGGATGAGGGGAAGATGTAGCTTCAACAGGAGGGTCGTTTAATGATCATGCGGCTTCAATAAGAGGGTCGTTAAATAATCTCGTGGCTTCAACAGGAGGGTGGTTCATGTTTAATGATCCTTTGGCTTTAACAATAGAGAAACTAGAAGGTTCGAGTTCTACTACTTCATCAGTCAAATTTTTGCTTACCAAAGATGGGTTCTGAGGGAATACATTGACTAGTAGATGGATGCAACGAGGGTGTCGGTGCCATTGTCGTTGCCAATACATCATCATTAGTTGAAGACGAATTTGTCATTTAGAAAAGAGTATACCTTGCACTACATGCAAAAAACCAAACATGATAGAAAAAGAAAAAAAGAAATTGGGTGAAAACCCTTCAAGTAGTCCCCACATACTGAAAGTAGAAGATTCAAGTTCTAAGCCTTGAACCTCAACTCCAATCCCAACCCATATTCTAGTACTACCGAAGCCTACAGGTTCGTTCAGACCCCTCCTGAATGTTACCCCACCTCCATTTGCCCCTAGTTTCAGACCGAAACCAGGTCCTCCTTGAACCAGATCCTCCCCATCTCCAGTGTGCATGAAAATTGGGAACAACTGAGCACCGCACGGTGCTATGTTGGAAATCCACCAACATTACCATGTTGGGATAATCTTTCTCCAATTTCAGCAATTAATCTCAAGATTCTCCATTGACAGACTCATCTTGAACTTTGTACAACCTGAATGAAAATTCACCACCATACTTTGCCTGCCCTGCTTAGATCAGTGATTCTATAATTCATGACATTAGATTAAAGGTTGACACCACTTGCTCAGCTAGCTTTCTCAGATCATCAACAACCTGTAACCCATCTCCATCGTGTTTTTTGCCAGATTCAATCACGGTAGTCGTCTTCACGATTTCTCCAGCCATTCTCCATTTTAACTCTCTCTTTTCCCTTTGTGCCTCCTTCTCTTTGTCTGCCACTAAATCTACTAGTATGGTTTCTTTAGAAAGCATAGGTGTGTCTGGATTATGCTGGTAGTGATGCTTCAAAGGCATCTCCTTTGGAGCTCAGCAAAGATTGGTGTTTCCCAAAAAAAGATATGGTATTTTCGGCTTCTGAGAAAAGAGAAGATATCGTAGAATGGTAATAGAATGGTCTTTGGGGCTTACCAAATGCTTTTATTGTAGTGGTGGGACTTGGATTGAAATACAATTACAGGTTGCTACAAAGCCTACTAGAGCAGTCTGGTCGGGACAACCACCATTGAGGTTGGGCCACCATTGAAGATTGTTGTTGCACAATCCCGCATGTCCAAGATCCTGCAAAACAAAGGTTAGAGACTAGCCCAGAGAGAGCTCTAAGACCAGGTTCTGATGGCAAAGTTAGACTCAGGTATACTTATTCTTATGTAAAGGGTGTAGTCGATTGAGAGTCTTACCCTCCTCAACCTAGCCCCTCTTTTTATAGGTAAGATAGGCCTTCCTCATAAGTCAAGAGGTGCTGGCATATGGACGCGTGTCCTTATCTTACTAGGGAGATCCTCTTCTGTCGTGGTTGAGCTGGATGAGATCACAATGGTTAACTTAACTAGGGTTGGCTGTCACAACCGCTAACCTGACCATGGTAGGATCCCCTAACGGTTAACCTGACCGTAGTAGAATTCTCCAATGGCTATCTTGACCGTGATAGAACTAAGAGTCAAGTAACTACCTAACCCCAGTCAATTTCCCTGGTCTTAGTTATGTCGATTACAGGCGTTGGGACCTTTATGAGGGTAGGTCAGGTGCTCGGGAACTTTTACTGATGGTCAAGGAGGTTGGTCCACATCTATGCTTATGTTGATTGAGCCTAAGTACGACTACCTGACCATTGACTAGTCAATGGTGTATATATATGGTATATCATCTGGCCCTATTCCTCAAGCCTCTAGTATAGGAGCTTGGGGAGTACCTTTTGTATTTTGGGCACCAGTTTCATGTTTGACTAGTATGTATATGGTATATCATATGCCCTCCATTGCTCGAGCTCTTGGTGTGGGAGCTCAAGGAAGCACCTTATGGGGTCACGGTGCATCAGGTGCCTGGTTTCTTGATGCTCCCTTAGGTTCTTCTTCTTCTTTTGTTATCCTGCCTTTGAGGGCAGCAATATGATTGTTGTCACTGACTGGACATAAATGTGGGCTTAATCACAGGTGGACGTGTCAATTTGGCATTAGCTTAAACAATCAAAACATAGATTGAGTAAGTGCTCATCATCTAGGTCGTTGATTACGCTGCATCTAACTGGTAGCATCTCGATTGGAGAAACTTGTGTTTTCTCCTCGATTTTTGAACTAGCATACTTTGATCAATCAAACATCGGTATGTCCCTTCAAATGAGGTGCCAGTATAAGGTTGTACTTGTTGGTTTCTCTCTTTTAGTTCGTCTAGCCTTTGGATTGTAGTAGAGCTTCAAACCATCAGCAGTCTTCATCTTCTCCAACGATCTCCAACTTCTTGTCTTTCAATCCCCCTGTTGCTGAGATTCTGGTAAGTTACTCTTGTCATTTTTTCTCTTTCTGCAACTTCTAGGTTTATGGGGTCTAGGACGTCGAAGTCTTCATCTTCCGCTGGTGGAGTTGTTGAGTCTGTAGATAGGATGCCTCGAGAGTATGTTGGGGTCACCAATGGAGAACGCCACGCTCCGACAAAGAAGCCTACTACTTCAAAGAAACCACAGATGAAGTTCTCCTTTACAGTGCATGACCCTACCATTGGCCTCTCTATGAGTAAGGTCGCCTCTAGGGTTTCTCCTGCAGACTTAGAGAAGTTCCGCATGATATACTTCATTCCGGCAACTGTAGGGCTTCGAGTTCCAGAAGCTTTAGAGAGGATCAACCAACCCCGTGTTGTATGTATAAGTCAACCCTTATGAATGGCCTTCGTTTTTTCCTTCCATCCCTTCATCTACTAGGTACTAAGGCATTACAAGCTTGTCCCTGTCGAACTAGTGCCAAACTCTTGGAAGAGTTTATTGGGGGTTCTATGTATGGTTAAAAGACCTAAAAGTAGAACCCACTCTTCGCCTTTTCATCACCGTTTATTCTCTTTCTGCACACAATGCTTTCCCTGGGTGGTTCTACTTCTGGTGTCAGAAGAATGAGTACCAGATTGCTGACGATATACCGTCCTCAGTACCTCAATAGAAGGACGGTTTTTTCTTTTCTTGTCCTTCTCAACCATATAATATTCCGGTCAAGTGGTCATTGTTGAAGATGGCCAAGGCGAACAAGAGGCGCACTCTTTGACCTTATGAGCAGGAGATCAAAAAACAACTGACTCATCGTGCTTGGTGGTCCTCGCATTGCAATTAGGCCATGACCAATATCTGTTAAGGTTTGGTCTTAGTCTGGGTAAGCTTTTATTAAGTTTGTCAGGTCGCTCATATTGATCTCATTCTTTTTATACGAGCAATATTAACCCTCTGTTTTCTTTTTATTTTAGCTCCGATGGACCCAAACTATATACTCAACATTATGGACCTGGCCCTGCAGGTAGAGGCTGCACAGGAGCAAGGTGCTGGAGGTGACCCTAAAGTAGCAGAACAGAGCACCCATCATGAGCAAGATGTTATTCTTGTTAGTGGGGTGGAAGATGCACCTCCAGAGGAGCTTCCAGAGGGGTTAAAGGATGACCTCTCCCTTGCGATGGTCACCTCAAGGAAATACAGACACGAGGAGGAGGTCGTGCACGATCTTTAGGAGGATTAAAGTGTTGTGCACGAGGGTCTGGATGGCCTTGATGCTGGGTAACGGATACTCTCCAGATCACCCAGTTTGGAGATGACTGAGGTGGGTGCTATGACTAGGGTTGTTGCCATGACTCAAGAGGTGGACACTGAGGCTCCGGGCAGCCTCCATCGGAAATTTCGTAAGGAGAAGGGAAAGATGCCCGTAGTGCTGTTAGGGAACCCTATATTCCCCAATATGGCTTGACGTGTAAGCAGTCCATCCACAATGATCCCAAGTATATGTGGATTGTCATTCTGGACTATCCGCTACCAAAGGACAAGGCAACACCCAAGGGGGAGGAGTTCCCCCATCTCCTTGGTTAGGGATTCACACACCTGGCAGAGGTGAGTTTCTTACTTTGCTCGTGTTTTTTGTTCTTCCTTTATTTATATGTGCTGACTGTTCTATTTCTCTCCTTTGACTTCAGGGTTAAGCTCTGTTCGGCGAACTATTTAGCCATGCTGATGATTATTATCAGTTGGCTAGGGATTGCGAGAGGAGAGTTGACGAGGGTTGGTCCGATGCAGCCAAGCTTAGAGAAACTTTGGATGTTATGAGGAAGGAGAAAGAGGAGCCAGCGTAACAAGTTACATCCCAGGATGTAGAGATCAAGGGTCTGTAGAGCCAGAATGAGGAGCTACAACATTAGAAGCTTGCAGTTGTGACGAAGGGCCTTGTTTCTAAGGAGGCACTAAAGAAGGAGTTTGATATTTATCGGCTCAACAATGACCTCAACACAGAGCAGAAGAGGGTCATGGTCCTGAATGTGGCACGCGAGAACGAGAGGAAATAGTTAGCCACAGCTAGGGCTAAGTTGGCGGGGTGCAAGCTTGGTGCGATTAGCAGATACAAGACATCGGAAGAACATCGCCAAGAGCAGGCCCTTATGGGTGTTCGGTTGTATTTGCAATGCATATTGATGGTGCATGCCGAAGCAGAATGAGCGAGCCTAGGGATTAACTTGAGTGTTCTCGCTGGGGAGTGGGAGAAGGCCAGACTGCTGAAGGTTGAGGTTCCCCAAAGGTCATTTGGTAACACACAGTCGATCGAGGGGGAGGCCAAGCAGTAGAACCAAAGTCAAACCATGTCAAGGAATGTTTGTTACTACTGAGGTTTTGGTCTCAACCTCAACACCCACTGGTCTGCCTCCTTCGAAAATCTTTACGAGCGCTGAGGTCATTGAGACACCTCCCACCAAACCTTCTGTTGCTATTACTACTGAAGTCACTCCTCTCATGCCTGAGGCTACTCCTCCTCAAGTTGATGCTGTCGAAGATATTGACCCACCCACTGTTGAAAATTGAACATAATCTTTTTGTAACCTCCTTTTTTTTGTTTGAGATGACTATAACCCGATCTTGAGATGAATGAAAAAAACTTTATGTTTTGTCTGAGTTGTCTGAATTGTGTCTAAGTTGTCTAAGTGTTGGAACTCGTGGTTATAATAGCTGCTTGGGACAAATTTTGGTCGAACCCCAGTCTTAATTAAAGACAAAACTCAAATAAAGATAAAACTATAAGTGTTAGAGCTCGTAGTCATAATAGCTGCTCGAAACAAACTTTGGTCAAACTCCAGGCTTAATTAAATATAAAACACTAAGTGTTTGAGCTTGTAGTCATAAAATTTCCTCGGGACGAACTTTGGTCGAACTCCAGGCTAATTAAAGATTAAACTCTAAGTGTTAGAGCTCGTAATCATAGTCTAAGGGACTCAAAGCTTTATCATACTGGAGCTTGCACCTTGATGAAGGTCGAGGGACTCAAGGCCGTGGCATGCTTAAGGTGATGCAGTGAGAAAAGAGAAATTGCTTTGTAAAATGCTTCATAAATCATGAGAAAATATTAATGCAATCTTAAACAAAGAGTGCCTGTGGATACTTGTGGAAGGACAATCAAAACTTTACTGATAGAATTTTTTGAGCTTTATGGAATTTCAGGCTCTTTCAATTTCTTTCCCTTCCATCGATGACAAGTGATAAGTGACCGGCTTGATTATCTTGGTGACATGGTAAGGACCTTCCCAGTTAGGTGATAGCTTCCCCTGATGTATGGGGTCTGATACCTTTGTTCGCCGTAGTACTAGGTCGCCTATATAGAAGTCTCTGTTGATGATCTTCGAGTTGAAGTGGCTTATGACTCGTTGTTGATACACTACCAGCTTCTCTTGTGAATGGTCCTTTAGCTCGTCTATCAAGTCAAATTCATACTGGAGGCCTTCCTTATTTGTCTGTTCATTATATGCATGTACTTGCAGTGACGTTGCCCCAATTTCAATTAGACTGAGTGCTTCGGTGCTATATGTTAACGAGTACGGAGTTTCTCCTTTGGTGACTCTTTTTCGTCATTCTGTGGGCCCAGATGATGCTCGGGAGTTCCTCTACCCACGTTTTACTTCCTCAAGCCGCTTTTTAAGTTGTTGAAGAAGAGTCCTGTTAGCATTCTCTGTCAGCCCATTCGTCTGATGGTATCCTACTACTGTCTTTCTGTGGTTGATCAACAGATCACCACACATCTGCTTGAAACTTCTGTTATTGAACTGCTTGCTGTTGTCGGTGATCAGCACGTGGGGTATCCCAAAGCGAAATACCACTGCCATTTTAAAGAAGGCTAAAGTTTTTACCTCTGTAATGGTTTCCAGCAGCTCAACTTCAATCCACTTAGTGAAGTAATCCACTGCCACTATGACGAACTTGTGTTGCTTTGTGGCAATCGGAAAAGGTCCCAGTATGTCCATTCCCCACATAACAAAGGGTATCGGACTGCTCAAGGTGCTTAACTACGTTGCAGGCTATCGGGAAACTGAGTAAAGTACTAGCATTTTGGGCATTTCTTGGCATACTCCATTGAGTCCATCATTCTTGGCCAGCAGAACTCCTATCGTAATATTTTGTGGGCTAAGGCTCTCCCACTGAGGTGCTAGCCGCAGATTCCTTTGTTGACCTCCTTCATTGCATACTTTGCCTCCCTGGGACCGAGACATTTGAGGAGGGGGCTGGAAAAAGAACACCTGAGCAACGATCTATCCTTGACCACCATGAATATGTTCGATCTGATTTAAACTTTTCGGTCCTCCTTGGGATCTAGTGGTAACACTCCTTCCTTCAAATAGGACATTATAGGGCTCATCCAACTATTCTCTTCATCGATCTACATTGTCTCTTGCTTAGTCAGGCTGGAATGAGGGATGGCCTTGACATAAATTGGTGGTGTGATGTCCGAGCATGGTGAAGTGGCCAGCTTAGATAATGCATCTGCCAAAGTATTTTCTACACATGCAATCCTTCTTATGGTCACTGCCTTGAAAGTTGCAAATAGGTCTTTCACCATCTTCATGTACTCCTCCATTCGGTTTGTTCGAGCTTCATACACCCCCAGTATTTGGCAGATGACTAACTGAGAATCGTTGTGGACTAACAGTCTTCGTATTCTAATGATTTTGCAAGTCTGATACAGGCTAAAAGGACTTCATACTCTACCTCATTATTAGATGCTCGAAAAGAGAAATGGAGAGCACACTATACTCAGAATCTGTTAGGGCTGGTC
Source organism: Macadamia integrifolia (assembly GCF_013358625.1). NCBI lineage: Eukaryota > Viridiplantae > Streptophyta > Magnoliopsida > Proteales > Proteaceae > Macadamia > Macadamia integrifolia. Next base: position 11,684 of record NW_024869282.1, on the reverse strand, counting down.
AGGATTACACCGGCACCACTCCTTGTTGAGCCCGATGACCTGTCCACAAATAGGCTCCAGGGGGTCAAAGTTTCTAGGTTGGTTTTGCTCTCGACTTGTTGTGCTTGCTCGTCATCATCCTGTCCACCCATGCACTCGACTAGGAAATCAGCTAATGCTTGAGCCTTTGTTCTTGGGTGAAATGCAATGTCGAACTCACCTAGCTTGATGGCCCAACTAATCATTCTTCCTGAGGCACTTGAGCTTTGGAATATTTTTCTCAGTACCTGGTCGGTCAACACCATAATGGTATGGGCTTGGAAGTAAGGTCGGAGCTTTTGTGCTACAGTTACCAAGGCGTATGTTGTCTTCTCAATCTTTGTATATCATATCTCAGCATCTTCCAAAACTTTACTGACGTAGTATATTGGCTTTTGGTGCTTTTCTTCTTCTTTCAATAGGACTGCGCTTACTACCACATGGGAGACACCTAGATAAAGCAACAGCTCGTCTCCTTCTGAAGGTTTGGATAGTAGAGCGGGAGATGAGAGGTACTTCTTAAGTTCTTCAAAGGCATCTTAGTAGCTCGATGTCCATTCAAACTTCTTGGCTCCTTTGAGAGTTTGAAAGAATGGGGGGGGGGTACTTGTCACCTGCATTAGAAACAAACCAACCAAGGTCTACGAGTCTGCTCGTTAGTTTCTGTACCTCCTTGACTGTCTTTGGAGGTGTCATTTCCTGTATTGCTCATATCTTATCTGGGCTCACCTTTATACCTCTGCTCAAGATCATGAATCCCAGAAATTTGCCCCAGGTTACACCAAATGCACACTTGCTCGGGTTGAGCTTCATAGCATACCTCCTCAAGACTTCGAATGCCTACTCCAAATCAGCTACATGGTCAGGTGCCCCTCTTGCATTTCACCAGCATGTCATTTATGTAAACTTTCATATCCTTTCCAATCATTGACTTGAATATGCGATTCACCAATCGTTGATAGGTCGCACCAGCATTTTTTAAACTGAAAGGCATAACCTTGTAGCAATATAACCCTTTGTCCATGACAAACGTGGTTTTAGGTTGATCCATCCTGCTCATCTTGATTTGGTTGTAACCATAATAGACATCCATAAAGCTCATGAGGTCATGTCTAGTAGTGGCATCAATGATAAGATCTACTCTTGGCAATGGGTAGTCATCCTTCGGGCAAGCCTTGTTGAGATCGGTGAAGTCAACACATATGTGCCATTTCTCGCTAAAATTTTTTACTAGCACTACATTTTCCACTCACTTGGGGTACCATATCTCCCTCATAAACCCTGCCTTAAGGAGCTTCTCCAATTCTTCCTCGATGACCGCCTGTTTGTTTGGCGCAAAGGTTCTCCTCTTCTGCTTCATTGGTCAATATGATGGGTCAATGCTCAGCTTGTGCTCGATCACACTTCTATTGATGCTCGGCATATCCATTGGTGACATGGGAATAGATCAACAATCCTCTTCAACAATGCTGTTAGTATTTCTTGTTCCTCGATCAGTAAGGATGCTCCCAAAAAAAGTTGTTTGGAGGTGTCCACTTCCTAAAGGTATGGATGCTCGACTCTTTTGACTTCTATATCTCTTCTTTGATCATCTACCTCGACCATGAGCATGTCCTTCTACTTTTGGTTATCTTTTAGGGTATTGACATCGCATCTTCTTGACTCCAGCTGGTCACCTTGGCACTCCCCCACGCCCTTCTCAGTAGGGAACTTCATTTTGAGGTGGTAGGTCGAGACCACCACTTTGAGGTTTTTGAGGCTTGGTCTGCCGAGAATGACATTGTACGTGGAGGGGGTATTGACCCCCAAGAAGTTCACCATGGTGGATTTTTGTAACTTGCCTATTCTTGCTCGGGTCTGAAGCTCTATCATTCCCTTTAGCCGTACTGGTGATCTTGAGAATCCATATAGAGGAGTGTTGACCAGCTTTAGATGTCCTGCATAAATCTCCATTCTTCAGAATGCTTCCCAAAATATGATGTCTGTCGAGCTACCATTGTCAACCAAGACTCTCTCTATTATGAAAGCTTCAATCCAGAGACTTATGACTATGGCCTCATCATGGGGGAACTCCACTCCCCTCGAGTCCTCATCACCAAATGTAATGACGTGGTCGGTTCTGGCCTTCTTGGTCAGGTATACCCCCTAGCATAATTCTTCCTTGTTGCCTTAGAATCTCCACCACACGCTGGTCCACCAGAGATTATTGTATTAACCCCAGCAGGGGGCATTGTGGTGGTCGCATGGTCGGATAGTTTGCTTTTCAGCACTTTGTCATGGATGAGTGCCTCAACCAGGACTACTGTGTCTTGGGTGACTGTATCGGTTAACATCGTGGCATGTCTCCCAGTGGTTCTCCTTCTCTCTCTATTGTGGAGCCTCTCTCCTTCGATTACGGTTACTATCATGATTCGTGGTGAACCTTCTCAGAAACCCCTTCTGGATGAGTTCCTCTATCGCGACTATAAGCTCTCTACAATGATTGGTCAAATGACCATGATTTCTGTGATAATCGCAGTACCAGCATTGATCATGGCTTTCAGGTGGTGGAGTCAAATTTTTTGGTGCTTTTATTTTTACCTTTTTTCAGCACTGATGTTCAATGATACGTGGGACCTCGAGGTGTTCTGAAAAGTGTATCCTTCATATCCCTTCCATCCTCTTGCACGATCGCTAGATCTAGGGTGCTTATACTTGTAAACTTTCCCCATCTCATTCTGATCAAAGCTTTTCTGCTTGTCATTTTGGGGGTTTACACCTTGTTGATTGGCAGTGAGCTCCTCTGTATTGCTATATCTGTGGATCTTCTCTCTTAGTTGAGTAAGGGTTTTCGGTTCAAACCTGGAGAGGGAAAACCTTAGTCACTCCTCCTGGATCCCGCTTTTCAAGGCCAAGAACTCAATAGTTGGATCGAGCTCTCTGACTTCCAACTACTCCAGGTTGAATCTGCACATGAATTGTCAGAGAGTCTCACCAGGTCATGGCTTTATGTCTATCAGGTCTAATGAAGTTCTTAAGCATCCTTTGCTTCCTATGAAATATTCCATGAACTTCTTACTAAGTTGCTTAAAATCGCGCACATACCCTAGTTCCAAGCACGAGAACCAGGTCGTGGCTGGACCCTGGAGGGATGCCAGGAATACCCTGCACAGGAGCGCCTCTGAAGCTCCCTCGATGGTCATGATTGATCGATATGCATGCAAGTGCTCCCAAGGGTCCTTGGTTCCATGGTAAAGCTGGAACGTGGGTATTTTGAAATTAGTTGGCAAGGTATGCATATGATATCCTCAAAAAGGGGGCTTTCCCCAAATCTGTCGAGGTCTTCAACCTCTTTATCCTCATCACCACCCATCATCTTGTCAACTTTGCCCTATAACTCCCTGAACTGACGCTCCAGGGATGTCTCCAGTGGATCAACTTGAGCACAGGGCACCTTCCCCTCCTGGTTAGCCTGTTTACGCTCAGCTTCCTGCTTGGTCCCGTACCTCTAACACCACCCTCTTCTCTGTGGAGAGGGGAGTTTGCCTCTCCACTCCTCTTTGTATGACTGCAATGGTTTGAAACTTCATCTTTCCCTTTCTTGGGTTAGAGTTGGGTTCCTTCATTCTTCCTGGAGTTGTTGGATTGACTATTTCAACTTGGGATTTCTTTTGCCAAGCTAGATAGGCTAGTGGTGGATTTCCCCGGATTCTCCTTCTTACGGTCATGGTAAACAGGTTCACCCATCTATGGCCGCCTGCCAAAGTTCCTAGAGGCTTCTCAGATCAGCGTCGCTAGGTTTCGCACTTGGTCTTGCAGATTATTGAACTGCTTCGTCGTTACTGGGGGTGGTGGGACTGTCTCTAGCCTTGATTTTGTCGGTGTTCGTTAATTAGCTGCGTCATTAACTGCATTCGATTTCTTTGCTACTGCCTCCTGGTGATTCTCCTGTGGTCGTGAACTCAAGGGTTGTCCTCCCTTCTTCGAATATGTTCTTGTAGCTTTCGTCATCCTTCTTTCAATCGTACTAGTAGTATTGGGATGGCTTATTGTAAGTTTCCCATAGACGACGCCATTGTTGCTGCACAATCCCGTGTGTCTAAGATCCTACACAACAAAGGTTAGAGACTGGCCCGAGAGAGCTACGGGACCAGCTTCAATGGCGAAGTTAGACTCATGTATACTTATTCTTGTGTAAAGGGTGTAGTTGATTGAGAGTCTTACACTCCTTCTCAGCCTAGCCCCTCTTTATATAGGTAATACAGGTCTTCCTCATAGGTCGAGAGAAGCTAGCATATGGACGCGTGTCCTTATCTTACTGGGGAGATCCACTTTTGTCATGGTTGAGTTGGCTAAGATCACAACGGTTAACTTAACTAAGGTTGGCCATCACAATGGCTAACCTGACCATGGTAGGATCTCCTAACGGTTAACCTAACCATGGTAGAATTCTCCAATGGCTGACTTGACCGTGATAGAACTAAGAGTCAAGTAACCGCCTAACCCCAGTTAATTTCCCTAGTCTTCGTTTAGGTCGATTACAGGCGTTGGGACCTTTATGAAGGTAGGTCAGGTGCTCGGGAACCTTAACTGATGGTCGAGGAGGTTGGCCCACATCTATGCTTATGCTGATTGAGACTGAGTACTACTACCTGACCATTGACCAGTCAATAGTGTATATATATGGTATATCATATGCCCCCCACTCCTCGAGCTTCTAGTATAGAAGCTTGGGGAGTACCTTTTGTATTTTGGGCACCAGTTTCATTTCTGACTAGTAGGTATATGGTAAGAAGACGCTAGGGTAGTGAAAGACAGGATTAAGTGGGAAGGGCAAAAGTGTCAAAAAGGGATTGTAGGCTAGGTTGGGGGCACTGTTTTGGGTACTTTTGTCATACCTAAACTAAATTTGAGTAATTCTGTTAACATAAACACAAGATGTCTAATTTGTAAGTCAAAACCCAATTTTGGGTAATCTAGTAATTCTCCCAAAACTCTCCACCCCCTTTATTTATTGTAAATCCCCCTTGTTTCTGTCAGGAGATTCTCCGAATCTTATTTTTGTTAATAAATTTATTATTTCAAAAGGAAAAAAAAGAAAATAGGGGATATGGCTGTATCAGTGGATAAAGTGGGACCGATTCGGCTTTGACCCTTCTTATTGTTGATCCGACACACTACCTGTGATTCCCTTCATCTTCCCCCTTGGTCCCCATTACCTCCTTCACCATTCCCGCTTGTACCATCCCCATCTCCACCACCTCCATCTCTGCCACCATTGTTCCCATCACCACCTCCAACATCCCCCGCCGCCTTCTTCTCTCTTTCTGTCACCACCATCACATTGACCACCTCCACCATGTCCTTTACAACAGAATCCACAAGCGGTGAAAGAAGCGCCTCCAATGGCATCATCGTACGCCCCTGATAGTCTGTTGTTGTTCTTGCACATTCTCCTTGGAATTTCTTCCAGATTTGAAGAACTCATGCTCCGTCCATCGGTCGACCCACAGGTTGATAGCACCATATTTGAGAATCCAGTTGTTTCTCCAAGCAACATGGTTTCGCTTTCAACGGAGAAACATTTTCAAGCAGTGTTTTCCGCCGGGACCAATGTCACCTATGATACCCTTTCAGATTTCACCCTTGGGATCTCATTGGGCGGCATGCGATACCGCACTGACATTGGAGTTTTCACTAGAGCCGACATCACAAAGAGTCTTATTGGAGGACTCACTGGAGGTGCTCTAGGAGCATGTAGTCTAGATATGCTATCAGTCATTATTCTTTAAAAGCGTTGGGATTTGGTTTCTATCCATCTTTGTTGTTTTTATTATTGTGGTCTTTGTCATGTGTCCAATCATCTTGTAAGTTGTATTCACAAAACTATCACTAAGGATTCTTTTGATTTTATCCAAACCCTAGCTCTGAAAACCTTATCGATTCCATGCAGGACACTGTCATTTCCACTCTTTGGTCCCATATTCTTTGTATCCGAACCTTATGTTGCTCATGATTTTTTATTTGAATGAACTTTCAACTACCAAAAAATAAAAGATTTGAAAAATGCCATTTTGTTGGGCAGAAAAGGCCACCCTTGACTACTTGGTGTTAGTGTTTTTCACTTGTTCAAGTTTAGTTTTCGGGAGTCCCATCAACCAAAGGATGCTTTGTCAAAATTGGTTCTTACATGGGACAAATTGGAATTAATTTCACTAACTTAGCCTTTGTATATTACTCTTCTCTTTAAGTTCTTGTTTTAAAATATAATTCTTTCCTCTATAGAAAAAAAGCTTCCATTGATAACTGAAGTAGTCAAACAGTACTTAAAGTTAAACACTTGACACTGTTCAATTTATCATGATATTATGTAAATTATCCATGTGAGACCCATATTGTTCATTGGCCCGCATTTATGGTGGGATTTGGAAAACCCAACATCATGGCCCATTGGTTGAATCAAAAGCCTCAATGCAAGGGCAATAGGTTCTCGAGCACGTTTTTTCGTTTTAGCTTAGCCAATTTTGTTCTTGATAGTACGATGAGTGTTTGGTTATTGAGGAAATTTTCTTCTGGTTGTTATAAAATATAATGTTGGAAATGTATTTATCAAACTTAATAATATTAATTTTGTAATTAGTTATTTATTTAGTGTGAAGCAAAATGATCTCAGATATGTTGGGGTCTCCAATCTGATTGTTGATGATTGGGACCCATTGGCTACTTTTTTTGTGCAACGATTATCCCTAGAAAAATATTCTTAATTGGGATTTGTGGTTTTTTTTAGAGCAAATATCAATAAAATACGAAAAATAAACGGATAATAGATCCACACAACACAGAGATTTAATAAGGTTCATACACTGGTGTGGTGTGTTACATCCTCAGGCGAAGAAGAAAATGTTTCATTATGCAGAAGAGAGATTACACCCAAGCAACGGCGAGAAAACTCGCCCTGAAACCGTAGCTCAAAAAACCCCCAAAATAAAATGATTTTTTCAACAAGACAACAATACATTATATATTCCAAGTCGCGGGTCGATCCATTGGGTCACGGTCAATCCGGCCCAATCCTTCTGCTTCTATCACAGATCTCAAAAAACTTTCTATTCGGATCACCACGAAAATATATCAGAGTGGGTCAATCTTCAAAACAAATCAATAATTCGAGACAAACTTAACAGTTTTGATGATAAGATAAACCTTTGATTTCATGTGGACATCATAATGATTTATGTGATGCTTATTTTTGGAATATGTATTTTTGGGTAGCCTCGTTGTATAGTAATATTTATGTACATTTTTAAAGTGGTGTCGGCATTATCACGGCATATGCAAAAGTTTTGAAAATCATACTATAGTTTTTTAGGCATTATAATGACATATAAAGGATAAATGGAGGTCCTATTTATAGCAATTAGGCATTATAACAACGTGATGGACAAATGGTGGTCGTATTTATAGCAGCTTAGGCATTATAATGACATAAATGGGATAAACGAAAGTCTAGCACTTTTGACGTTATAACGGCATACATGTAATCGAAGGAATTTAAAAGGGATATGAAAGGGCATACTTACCTGTTTAGCCCTAAGAGCTTATCTTTTTTTTTTTTTTGGGTAAGCCCTAAGAGCTTATCTGGGGTTATAGGTTCTGGCTCTTTTGCTGCTGTTTGGGTAGAATTCTGGCTTCTAAGGAAGCAGGCTTCCCTTTATTTTCCTCCTTTTTTCTGTTCATTTTTTTACTTTTCTTTTATTTGTCTTCTGTTTTTTTCCCCTCATCTTGCTCTTCTAAGAGAGGGCGTGAGCAAGAAAACTAAGTTTCTTCAACAAATAAAAATTTTCGAGGCCAATATCTTGTGATCCGGCAATCAGATTTTGACGATCTAAATATCATTAGAAAGATTTTCACGCCAACTGTCTGATTATGTCGGTAGTAGATATGAATTATGTGATTAAATATGTCATAAATTCCTTTTAAGTTGGAGACCTGTAAATTAAATATTAAGGTGGAAATGTTAAAATGTGCCACATTCACACTTGGTGGAAGATTTGGCCATTTTGGACTTTACTCTGAAGGTTAAAGTGTTCATTTTCTATTGAATGCATTTTAGGAATACTACTAGTCTTATTTATAAGACTAATTTGGGATGGCTGGATTTCATCGTCTATAGGTGTAAAGTTTTTCAAATACTCTAAACTAGAGGTGAAACAAGGCCGGGTTGGGCCGGGTTTCTTAAAACCCCAACCCAACCCTAGGTCCCTAAACTCAACCTAGTTCCAACCCAACCCTACCGAGTTCACATTTAGGCCCAACATTGCCGGACTCAGAGTTGGGCTGGGATGACCCTGGTTGGTCCTGTAATTTTTTATTTTATTTTATTTTCCCTACAAAAGGTCACAAATAATAAGCCTTATACTGACTAAAGGGGGGGTGGGGAGATCTTAAGACTATGGCCAGCTCTTGTCCACCCCTAATCCATAAATTTGCATCATGTAAGATAGACTTTTAGTCACGTGGAATCACCATAGCTCCTAGAAGCTGGACATGCGAAATTTTGACCTAATTCTTCATGATTGTTACTTTATCTAAAGTTTAAATTAATACATGACAGGAGACACAAAGATAGCTTATGTAAAGAAAATGAGGAAAGTGGTTTGGCTATTTGGTGGTCTTAGCTCGATAGGTAAGAGTATGTGGCTTGTGTCACACATAATGTGGCTCGCAGTCTTACAGACACATGATGTGGGTTTGTAATACAAGCAGCTTGTGTAATGCGTGTGTAGCACATAATGTGGGCCTAGGGGAAGGGGAATATTGTTACTAAACATAATAATAGATCAGGGTTAAAATCGGGCTGGGTTGGGCTGGGCCAGATTGTGCCTAGGTCTCAACACAGGCCCACCCCAACTCTGGTCAGGGTTGGGCTTGGCTGGGCTGGGTTAACCCTCATAACTGGGTTAGATAGGTTTCGTGCTCAAGGTAGGTTCAGGCCATCAGGACCAAACTTACACCCCTATTCTAAGCCATTTAGAGAAATCTAAATTTCAAGTTGGACAAACACTAAACTAATGGAAGGCCACATGACTAATACAGTTAGGAGAGATTGTTAGTTACCTAACTTTCTTGGCTCTTGTTATGAACTGTTTGCACACAAAGAGAATTAAACTTACACAAACAAAATATCAACAAAGGAAGCAATTACAATGGGATGAAGAGACAAGAGGGATACAAGCGATTTAGAGTAGTTCGGATCCTCTATCTTACATCCACTATAGAAGTCCATTGGACAACTGATTTTATTCTCCATTATAGGGATTCCTTTCCAATTTGCAGAAGCCAGGCCTTACACACAAATCAATTACTGTCCTTCGGATTGGCACCCAGACCTCTACGGCCATGGATTTCACCACTCAAAAACAGTCCTTTGGATTGAGTACCCAGACCACCTGGCCAAGGATTTACTTTCTTGTACATCTGTACAAACTAAAAAGCAAAATGTCCTCTTCTTGAGCATAGAATTACACAAATTTAAACTCACTAGATCCTAAAAGGATTTTTTTTGCCCTTGTCAAATTGATATCTCTTTTTAGCTCAGATCAAGTAGGTTATATATTCCTTGTAACTCCGCTTTTTTTTTTTTGTTGGTAAAGTTGTGATCCAGCTTTATATAGGCAACGAACTTGCTATTAAATTAGTTGTTTAGAGTCAAGCTTGTTTTTTCAAGAATTTTTTAATTTAATTATCAAGGATTTCCTAAGTTCCAAGATGAACCAACTGTTAGGCCTCTTAATTATCATTTAAGATGCCTAAAGTTCTTCATAGGTAGTCAGAGTCGAAGTTTTGCATTCAAAGATCATTAAATGATTTACTTGCAAAGTTAAGATCATTAAATGCTTTTATCATGGAAGACCGCCTGCCACCATGAAAGATTGAGAACCAAAGGAGTTAGAAACCACTACTTTTGGTTTCATAGAAGCTCCCACAAACAATCGTAAATGAGTCTGTTAGGTTTTACTTAGAGTTTACCTTTTAAGCACAAACAATCGCGGCTTCTCATAGAAGACTATGAACAACAATGTCATTCAAGGTTTTCCGAGTCAAACCTTCTAGTTCCTTGGGTTTCCACTTATATCTCTTTATCGTTTATGGGTTTTCAATAATTTTAGAAATCCTTACATTAAGATTGCAACAAATACGATATTTAAGTACAAATAAGCTTGATCTTCAAAGAAGATATCTTTTTCATCTTGATCTTCTCTAAAGGAAGCTCCTTGTCTTTCAAGATCATGGATGACTGTAGCTCGTCACAAACGATTCTTATCAACAATTATCCATCAACATCAGCATGCTTGCTTTAACTCCATAGATTCATCTCAATGTATTGATTTATATATTACACTCATTCCTTAATCCGATCAAATTTGAAATTTGAATAACAGGTGATGCACTAAAGTGTCAGTACTAGTGACTTGTGGATAGCAAAAGTCTATTGCTTAGTTATACTGGATGACATATCGTGCCAGTGCATGTGTTACCATCAAACTGGAGAGATTTAGATCTTCAAAACCTTGGTGGTAAGTATCCTAACCTTACTGCTTTACTTAAACATGGTAGGTATACCCTAGTTAATGTGCACAAAACCTATCGGAACCCCCTCCCCAATTGGCACCAAAAAAGTTAAGTCAAAACTGGTGCAGTAAGGTCCACTAGTTGATCAACCTATCGGTGGTTGGTGATCTACCAATTAGACCTATCGGTGGATCTATACTGTTCGAATTGGGTGTGTGGGACCCGGCATATCACGGTCACACTTTCCAATATGTTTACCTATGTATGGAGAACCACTCCTAGCATCCGATTAATAACTTATGGAGTCAAGGTGGGTCCACATAGTTCAACAAATTAATTAATGGGTTTGGACATTTAGCCTAGCCAAGGTAAACATCCTTTAGTTGCCTTGTCCTATATATAGGTATATAAGCTTTTAGAGCTTTATTTCCAAACCAAACCATGAGAGGGAGAGAAAGAAGAGAAAGGAAGGAGAAAGGAAAAAGAAGGAAGGGAAGTGAGGCTTGGAGCTCGGCAGTTGCTTTCCACATTTGCTAAACCTAGGTAGGTGGTTCACCTTCACCTTTACCTCCCCCTCTTTATTTTAGTGTTTCTAAGTAGCTAGGTTTTGGACTAAAACCTAATGTCGAGGCTTGGTTTCAAATGAGCCACTTCCTTGTACTTGTAGAATTCCAATGCACACCACCAACCCAAGAATTGAGCTCAACCAGCTTTTGATGGAAATCCCACTTTTTAGGTTTCAAATGGAGATTCAATTGGATCTTTTGATTCCACCAATAGACATATGATATGTTAGGTTCAAATGAATAGTTGACTGACCCTCTATAATTTCTATGGAAAAAATGGCCTTAGGTAGGTAGTGGTTAGGATTTGAGCCCAAAATATAGTCTTCGAATTGCCATTGGTCGATCGTGCTGGTAGATATTGATCTACCAGTGGGTATTCAGCAGATTTCTGAAGCCAGTGGTCCACCTACCGATTGGACCCAACCTACCAGTAGCATCTACCGATGGGTCATGCTGAACTATTCTTGGTTCAGTTTGAGGAATCTTTTAGGGAATCTTTTGGGGGGGGGGGTTAACACCTTCATTAACACTTGAATTATACCATTTTGT
>NW_024869281.1:415387-429908 GCF_013358625.1 Macadamia integrifolia | reverse complement strand
CCTTGGAATTGTTTGTAGAAAAGATAAAGATTTGTACAATAACAATCTGTTCATCAGCATCCTTCCTGATTGTAGAAATGCTGTCTATAACACTGCAAAGGTTAGTGAAAGAGACTATTTTTGTGGGAAGTTCCATTAGCTTCAAATCAGTTTGTTGCATTATTTCAAATACCCCCTGTTCCATTAGTGCATCGTGGTTGATTTTTCAGAATGAAACTAGATCAGTTCATTATATTATCATTTTTCAGAAAAAAATTATGCAGCAGAACATGCTGAAATGGCATCTCATTGTTTTGTTTAAACAGGTTGGAGTTCAAACATCACAGATGGAAATGTTGCCCACCAATGCTGAGTTGCTGTCCTGGGCAATGTATGACGAGGATGTTTCTTCACTTGATGACAATTCAGTGACGACTGCTAATGGTCTTTTGGAGCAGATAAATGTAACCAGGGATACAAGTGATTATCTGTGGTACATCACTAGGTGTTGTTGATTGACTTACATTGGTATGAAAATTCATGTGGGAGTGGAAGTATGTTGAAATTTTGGTATGATGACGCATGCCTTCAGGCCGATTGCAGCAGATAAGGAGGGCCACTTGCCGTTGTCAAGGGAAATCAGGTGGTGTGGAGCCCTGTAATTTGAAGAAATGTTAATGATGTTAAATTAAACTCTTTATATATATTTTGTTCCAAATGCTGTGCAGCACTAATGTTGATCCATCTAAGCCTGATTCTAGGAGTTGGATAGCTTCAATGGATGGATGGTACTTGTTCATATTTGATTATTTATGGCTCCTAGTTTAATTAGTGGATGAGTTGGAAAAGCTCTTTTGTTGAAGAAGATAAGGAAGGTCTGTACCTAGGAAAGTGAAATTTTGTTGAAAATTTGTAAGATGAGTGGTCCTTTTCCCTTCTATGGAGAAAACAAGCCTTTAGAATCATTTTAAACCATGGAGAAGTATTTCTTGGTTTAATGGTCTCTATTTTAGATACATGTGCTAGGTCTGTTGCATGTGTAATTGTCCCAGACTGCATTTCTGTTAAAAAGGCACATGAATAATTATTTTTAGAAAACATGACTTGGTCCAATTGGTGCATCAGAATAGAATCCATTCCAAGTTCTAGGGTTATACCATTATCATTTAGGTTCCTCTAGTTCTATCTATACAAAGTCACATGTGGTATTATCTGCAGTGGCCAACTATGGTTCAAATAAAATGTGCTTATGATCCCATCTGAAAGTTGCGGGATCAGTCCCATCTTGCATACTACAACAGTGAGAAATCCAAAACCTCAGATCAATCACATGAGACTTTCCAGAGTCTTCTCAGGTACATGAAAAAACAATAGAATTATTTAGGGCCCTGTTCAACTCATAGCCAAATACTGTACATATTTCTTAAACTTGACCAAGTTGCGGACATGAACAAGGATTTTTCCCTTCATAATGTAAAAGCAAAGCTTTTTATTCATGCACATCGTCTGGGTTAAAGAATATTTTTTTTGCATTGTAGACCATTGAGATCTGAGACTTTAGGAGCCATTTTGAAGGTCTTCCTGAAATGCTCTTGAAAATTTCATTGTCCAGGTCATGAGGGGGATGCCCAATGGTGAAGGACCAAATCTTGTAGAGATAGAAGATTGAATTGAAGCTGTGGAAAGATTCCAATTTCATGAAAATGAAGAACTGAGAAACATGACAAATGGATAAGTTCATTTGCACTTTTGCAAGGCTATGGGCTTGATGAGAAGAAACAGCGTGACTGACAACTGATCGGCACCATTTTGTGTCTTCCCATTGCAGCTCCCTTCCTCTGGCTGTTTATGTCGGTAAGACCTCCCTTCCCACCCATGTACACAGTAATCCATGAAGGCTATGCATATTGAGGGAGAATTTGAAATGAAAAAAGGCTAATGCATAACAAGCCTACCTGGTCCAGAAAAACATTAAGATACAATTAATTGTGAATGATTTATCATCTTTAGAGACAAGCAACAAATTCAAGGTGCTTATGGGAAGGCTTTTCATTAACAAACAAAAGTTAATAATCATCCGAACAGGAAAAAAAATTATGAAATCTTACATAAACTCTTGATCTTGTATTTACTCCATACATAATATGAAACACCACTTTAGTACTATTTACAAAGCCGTTACATAAAAGACATAGCACGAGAGAATTAACACCCAAATACATAGAAAGATGGTTAAACCATAATAATGGTTGAGCAACGACTGGTCCACTAGTACTTGTTTCCGTACTTGTGGACTATAGGAGGGTTGACGAATAGCTGAGATGACCCGTGTGTTCCTATTAACACTTTCTGTTGAATAACATGTTCCTGTGTCTACAGTCTCGGTATAATTCCTTGATACTGGGTCCAACCAAATAAAACATCCCGGATGTTTTCCGCCTACCGGACATCTGTGAAATCTTTGTCCAGGATTCCGCGCCGTTTGAGAAGTTCGGATGACCATCATCTCTCCACAGCTACACATCCGTTGTTGTGCATCCATTTCTCTGTAAAATGCAATATCCATAAGAAAATAATCGAAATGAATAGCTTTCAAAGTTTCCATCATTTAATTTATAGCAAGTGTAGAGTGGAGAGTGGAGAGTGGAGAGAGGAGACACCCTCCTCCACCTCCACCATCTCCACTATCCATTCACTTGACCAAACTCATCATCTACCTTCCTTTCCTTCCTTCCTCCCTTCCCACATCCTCATTTCCTGATCACCTGCTTTACCTCCTAATTGGCCTTGCAACTCATAAACTTATTTGTATAAAGCTTCGATACTTGGATGGATTCAACAAACAAACAATACAAGAGATCTTCAGAAAAAAAAAAATAAACAAACAATATAAGAAGCTTCCATATATGGTCTCCTTCATGGAATAGCATAATATAATGTCTTCCACCCATGTTAGCCTTGCTTTTAGGGGGCCACAAATGTCTTCAAACACCTAACTTAGGAGATACTATGAGTTATTAGTGCTCTTAGTGCCTTGCTGAACCATAGCACATAGTTCCAGTAACATCAAAGGCTGCAAAAAAGACAACAGCGATACTACTGGAAAGTAAGGTTTCAATATTACCCATACCAAATCCTTTATCTAGACATCACATGAAGAATGCTAGCTATACCTGACTCTAAAGCAGTCAGAGGTTACACAACATTTTGAGCTACCAGCTGAACCAGTTAAAGCTGCAAAACCAAAAAGAGAAAACCCCAATTTTTGTTGTCTCAAAGCTTCAGATCTTAGGCTTGGATTTCTGGAAGAGGGACTCTTCCAAGGAAAAATGCTTCCAGAGTTTTTCTATATTTGTTTGCAAATAGTCAAAATGGCATTTGGGCTTCAACTTTACAGAGGGCCTTCCAAAATTGACCTCCATCTATCACTTATGTTGCTATGATAAAAATAAGAAAGGTTCCACTTTTAACACTGAACAAATATAGACAGAAATGTCGTATAGAGAAACTCATTTCTATGCTTCGTTGTGCTCCTCTTCCCCTCTCCTCTGTGCATTGTTACATCTTTTCCTTACTGTCCCCTTTCTTTCTCCATTTTCCTTGTCCCCAACCCACCCACCCCACCAAAAAAACAACAGAAGGAACATTTGATTGGTCCTTTATATACAAAAATTATGAATGTCTTTTTTCTGATTTTTTTTTTTTTGATTTTCTTAATTCCTATTTGCCACTACTCTGTTCCTCCTCTCACCTTGTAAAGGGAGAATGATTGCAGGGGAAAACAACAAGACCAGAGTTCCTCTGCTCCTCTGCTCCTTTGCTACACGAAAAAAAATAAAAGAAAAACAAAAAGGTAATTAACAAGGAAGGCCCTTTCTTCTCATACCTTTGGGTCATCAATCCAGTAAGTGTGCGAGATCAGTTGCAGGGGCTTCGTTGATGTTCGAGATAACCAATGAAGAGGGAGAGCGTGTACGAAGCTTCTGGTTAGAGAGTGAATAAGAAAATATCTAGGGTTTAAAAAAGAGTGAAGAGAGAAGAGAAGAGGAAAGTAAGTTTTAGGTTTCATACCTTAGGGTGATCGAACCAGTGTGCGCGAGAACCAGCAGGGGCCTTCGTTGATGTTTGAAATCTCTCTCTAATTCGAGGCAACTGAGAGAGAGCGATATCGATGCGTAGGAGAGAGAACAGAGATTGAAGAAGTCACGAAGGGTTGCAGGGGCTTCGTTGATGTTCGAACACGCTCACTATTTCAAGAACACGCCCATATTTCAAGAATAGCCGAGAGAGGGAATGAGAGAAATAACAGAGGGTGAAGAAGAAGAAGAAGAAGAAGTAGAAGAAGAAGAAGAAGAAGAAGAAGAAGAATAGAGGAGGAAACGGATTTTAAGGGAATGAGAGAGACAACAGAGAGTGAATAAGAAGAAGAGAGGTGATCACGGGTTGGGTTGGCTCAGCCCATCTCTCGGTCTGGTTCACAAGGAGAAAACCCGGTTTTGGTAACCTCAACCAACCCTTTTAATCCTGACCGTTGGTGATGCACCATCCACGTGTCGCACTCTGCACCTAGCAAAACATGGAACAACAGACGATTAGAACAACAGAGGATTTTTATCCGAGAAGAAGTCCCTCATAAACATTGACAACAATGGATTGAGGCAAAAGTAGTCAAACTCTCGATTAGACCCTGGGGCACATTTGAGCCTTACCACCCTTTGGAACCCAATTCTAAGCCCCAATACAACCTAAGAAAGCCCTCCTAGGTTAAATGATGATGAGATTCTTATCGACAACTTCAATCTCATCCGATTATGACATAACTTTTGACCTGACCCCTTAATACGGTAAGTAGGCAGTCCACCCACTCACATGATTATCCATCTATCAATAAAATTTCTACCCCATCTTTGCTTTCCGTTCTCTTTCAACAAAGCCTCTCACTTCGTTAGTCTTTAGAAAAATTGGAGAATAAAGAAGGATCAATCTAACAAAGCTGAAAGCATAAATCGGAATCATATTTAGTAATGACTTGAAGGAATGCCCTGTCGAATCATAAATATATCTATAATCATCAATAGAAAAACCGTAAGGCAGAATGATAGAGTCTTGCAGCGATAGACACCCACACACTGTTGGTCATAAATATATCTATAATCCGACGTCTCTTGCTCCTTATCGGATGTACAGAAGAAATCCATTGGTATCAGTGTAACTTAAAATGATGTCGTTTGAGACATGTTTGAAGTTGGTCCCCTCTCACCTATCAGCTTGAGTCTTAATAACGTCAAAGATTTCTGAGATTTCCAAGACATTTGGACACGTGATTGTGGTTATCCCAAAGATGGGATTTATGTGTTTTGGAACCTCATGAAAAAATAATAACAAACATTGGGGACCCAATAGAAAAAAAAAGAATTACATGATCCAAAGGAAAGGAAAACCTCCAATGAAGAAACACATGTTCAAATAACAACAATGTCGAACAAAAAGGAGTGGAACCAAATGACTTCAAGGACATTAAATGCAAGGATTTCAAAGTAAAGATTTTTCTTTGGGAAAATACCAAGCCACAATGCCGCAATAAGACGAGCCCCTATTCAAGGTATTGGTGCAAGGACCAAACCAGTTTCAACCAAGCAAACGAAAAGTCCAAGAAATCAAGCACACGACATATCAAGATGATAACCACATTATCAGTGGTGAAACCTAATCAAGCAAGCCACCAATTTGTGGTGAAGCTCAAGAGGTGTAATACAAACATCATGAAACAACTTGCTACCAAGGAAAAACTATGACTATAGCATTTTAAGAATCCTCACCCAGTTAAGGCTAGAAAATAATTACATTTTTTTTGCCAGTGATAATTTTTTTTATTAGAAAATAGAGAAAATAAAAATACAACTCAGACAATAAGAATATAAACCCCCACCTTCAGCATGGCCATCAACAAGGGAGAATAAACCAAGAAAATTAACATAAACGAAATCGAGGTCTTGAATCAACATCATTCGCAATCTCTTATTTGATATACAAAAAGAAAATAATATTTATCTCCAAAGACCCCGATTTAGGCTAGAAACCAATTACAAGGTGAAGCCCAATGTGAAGCTAACCATCCTTCAACAGAGTTTCACCACTCTCTTGTGGCTAATTCCCCAATGGAGGAATAAAGTTAAGACTAACCTATACTTCTTAATGTAGTTAGCGTTCTGTAAAATACAATTAAGAAAACAATTCAACTCAAGAGCAAGGAAAACCACCTCAATTCAATACAAGACAGCTTAAAGCAATATGAAGCCATATAGAGCTATACAAGGTATACATAGCAATTCAAAAAGTCGTGCATTCAATACAACGATAGTGCCAAGCTACATAGAGTTATATGGAGCAACATATTGTTCCATAGCATATGGTGATATCAAAACATTTCAAAATTCTACTAAGCATGGATTGCAACCCAGAACATGAGGATTTACATAAAAATGCAAATTCAAAAGATCGAGCACTTACTGCGACAAGTGTCCATGCCCTTTTGCCGATGTGGGAAGCCATATTCCTCAGGTGCTTCCCCTTGTACCATCAAGCATGCTCGTCATGCTTATACTCATCATTGCTCCAACATGCTTTTACTCTTTTTGCTAGAAGATCAGATTTTATTAAAAAGAGAGAAAAAAAGAATGAGTACAAGATAAAATAGAAAAAGCCGGAAGGAGCCTCCACCTTTGGCATTGTCATTAGCAGAGGCTCACACATGCATATACTCATTGCTCCAATGATTATTGCTAAATAATGGCGTTGTATCCTCTGAACTCGATCGAGGTGACGCATATGCGTCAAGTGATTCCTCCCGTAGGGTGGATTGTGCTCAAGGAATAGAAATGCCACCCCCATGTGGCCTAAGTATTCTCTTAAGAGGAGGGGTCTTCTCAACTAATGATCTCTTGCGTTTGTCCTTAGGCAGCATTGCTCTTACACTCACAAAAATCTAGGGTTTCTAGGTTGAACAAGGAAGAAGACAAGAAGAAGGAGAAGGAAGAAGACACTGAGTAAGCAATAACCTAAGCCCTTCTCTTATACGCTACACTTGCCCCATACACTTCAAATCCCCACAAATTTTACCCTCCAAATACGCTAATAAATGAGAGAAAATCATGCTCCCATAAGAGAACGAAGCAAGAACACAAGAAAGGAAGGAAAATCTTCTTGATACACTCCAATTTCAAGATATCTCGAAAGAAAAGAAAAAAGGGAAATTCACTATCACTCCTTTACACTTGGCCTATATTTACTAAAACTCCCCTACGTTTTATTTTTTTACTGATACTTCTCTGCTTTTTGATTTTTACATCTCTTTCTCCCCTGCTCTTTTTAAATACCCAGATTACCCTTCTTTTTCACCTGTAACCTATTACACTTTTTTAAATTGATTGGTTTAAAACATGGTTTGAACCAAACTACTTACAAGTTTGACCTCATCTAATCATCAAGGATATTGACATAGCTAATGTGCCCTCAAAAACATTATTTATTTATTATTATTATTATTATTTCGTCACATCCAATCTTTAGTGTTGTTGTTTATTTATTATTATTATTTTTTTTATTTCATCCATCATCACAAATTTAGCAATCTATTTTTTTATGGGTATTAGATTGGTATCGGTCACAACCAATCTAAGGGTTAAGAAAAACAAAAAAAAACATGTATTACCCGATTGGAACATATGATACGATATAGATATTGATCGGATACAAAATTATTATTTTTTGAATTTACAATATCCTTGATGATTGGATAAGACAAAATATATTAGTGGTTTGGTTCAAACCATGTTTTGAACCAATCAATTTGAAAAAAGTGTAATAGAAACATATGAAAAGAAAGGGTAATCTGGGTATTTAAAAAGAGCAAGGAAGGAAGAGATGTAAAAATAAAAAAGCAGGGGAGTATTAGTAAAAAAGTAAAAGGTAGGGGAATTTTAGTAAATATAGGCCAAGCATAGGGGAGTGATAGAAAATTCCTAAAGAAAAAATAAAAAATGGATGGACATTTCCCACACCCTAGTGGGCCCGCATGACATGACTAATTGGGCATTCACTTCCCCAAGTGGTAGGGAACATATTATTGTACTTCCCAATAAGCAACAATAAGCAATGACAGATATACATTCCCCAGCAAATCACGATTCAACCAAGTACTCGAATAACTTAACAATGAATGCAATACATAACCCTAGTGGAGTAAAGGCCCTATGACAGACAAGTGCACCAAGCAACGACCAAGTTCAATTCCTAGTGAAGAAATTGACAAGACATCCAAGTAGCCCATGCAATAATAATATAAGCAGCCAATCAACGGTAATGTGTACCACTCAAGCATCTTACGCAACAATGGTATAAGCCTAAGCAACGGAGACGTGTACAACGCAAGCAACCCAAGCAACAGCAACATGTACAACGACGTATACAACTCAAGCAGCCCAAGCAATGGCAACGTACATAACCCAAGCAAGGACGACTTATATAACTCCAGAAGCCCAATCAACGATAGTGTAAGCATTAACACCCTCTATTTAAACATTCAACTAGAGGGTTCACACAGGTACAACCCCTTTACAATTATATATCTCGGGGTTCCAAAGCCTTATGGCTGTCAATGAGAATTTTCAAAGCATTACCTAAAAATCTTAGGGTTCCAAGACCATATGGTTGCTAATGGGAATTTTCAAAACATTATCTCATAAATCTTGGGGTTCCAAATCCATATATGGTTGCTGACAAGAATTTTCAAAACATTATCTAAAAAATTCTCGAGGTTTCAAAGCCATATGGCTGTTAACGGGAATTTTCAAAACATTATCTCAAAAACCTCGAGGTTCCAAACCATATGGTTGGCGATAAGAATTTTCAAGACACTATCTTAAAAATCTTGGGTTTCAAAGCTATATGACTGTCGACGGGAATTTTCAGAATATAATCTAAAAAATCTTAGTGTTCCAAAGCCATATATGACTGCCAACGGGAATTTTCTATACTTTATCTCCAAAACCTGGGGTTCTAAAGCCAATACGGCTACCAACAGGAATTTTTAAAATTTCAAAACACTAAGGGCCCGTTTGATAACTTAACCAGAAACGTGTTTCTGTGTTTTCTGGTTCTCAGAAACACAGAAATGGCATAAATGCCGTTTGGTAAAAGTGTTGTGTTCCACTTGTTTCTTGAAACATAAATTGAAATTTATAACAATTTATGCTTCAAGAAACATGAATGACGAAACAAGTAAAACTTGTTTCGCTTGTTTCTCGAAACAAAAAAGGGGCACAATTCCACGATCGACCAACACTTTTACTTAAAAATCTATGAAAAAATGGGAGCTTCATTCGAAGATCGACACCCCCCTTGATGTTTTCTTCCATCACTCCGGCGGATTACTTCCCTAAATCCCCTACCCCTATCGTGTCTCCTTTACCACTTTTGCCTAATACTTGGAGAACCTAAAAACTAAGCTTGAAAGGATGCTCCAACAATCGGCTTTCATCTCTCTGTGCTTCTTTATGATGGATTTCGTTCTAGGGTTTTAATTCTGCATTTCAGGCGGTAATCGAAAGAAGATTGTTTTTTGAAGCTATTGAAACTCCCCATTTTGCAGAGATATGGAGTTGCAGAATGTGAATACTTAGGGCAAGCCTAGTTCTGTAGTTGTTCATTCGTCTACCCAAATATAGAATTACAAACTCCCATTTGGCTGGGGTGTTTATCTCTGGAAGCTCCTGCAGTTGTTCACCCTCTTCATAAACACAGGTATGGTTTGCCTTTCCTCTTCCTCTCTATCCGCCTTTGCCTTCTCCAAGCGAAGCATCAAACGGGTTTGGGAATTTTAGTTCCATATTATTTTGTATAATTGTTTCAACTTTCCCTGTTCCAATCGATGGTTTTAGGATTTATTAGCTAATAGTTGCTCAAAAACGTTATTTCACTCTTATGCCTGTTCTTGACACAGAGAGTCCAGCATTGGGGTTTTTCTTAGGAAAATTCTTCTTCCAAGTCGAGTCATTAGGACCCTTCGAAAATGGTTTTACCATACCAGATTAGTAGTCTCAATGAAAGCCCTCTTTGAGCATGTCCAGGAAACCACTTCTTTACTCTTTAAATAGAAACTTGGAATGAACTATCAGTAGACTATCCCCCTCCAGCCCTTATATTTCATTCCTAGGTCAATTTTCTAAGAAGAGCAGCCATTGAAATAGCTCCATGACATGGCCAATTGCTCGGCACCAGATGGTTATTCATTTTTTGGGTAATTTCTGGAAATAACGTCCCTTTTGTTATGGTATTCATGGTACTAAAAATGAACCACAGTACAAATACAAGATTTGACCAAGAACTTAATCTACAATGATTTGATCCAAATCTTAAATAAGAATATTAATCTTTGGTGGAGCACAACCATCATATACCTGACAACAAAGACATGGATCTAATCTGTTGATTTGATCCAAATCTTAAATAAGAATATTTTTTGGGGTGTTTTTTGGACCTTATGATATAAAGACATGGATCTAATTTGTTGATTTGGAATAAAATACTTATTGTATTAGATACACATGACATCAAACTTATACATGTATGATTGTTACAGAGAGCTCAGTCTTCTCCATCAGCACCTTCCTCTGATTTTGTGAAAGGTTACTTAGAAAGAGCAATCAAAGGTGAAGAGGATAAGTCTAGAGTACTGAAAAACGAAATGGACTTTAGGAACTTTAGAAACTTGATTGTTGACGACCGATATCAACATTTAAGTCGACCGATGGTTCTATAGTCCGATTTTGACTTTAGGAACTTTAGAAACTTGATTGCCTTCCTCTCATATTACCCTGTTATCCAAGTATGACATGATTTTAAAAGACTTTTAAACAAAAGTGTGCTCAATGATATTGCTCAAAGCCCCATTCGAGAACTGGTTATTTCATAGACCAACGACCAATAGTTGGGCATGCTGACTTAAACCCACAACTAGCCATCTCAACTTGTGATGTGGGTAAGGAATCATAATGTAATTAATTCCCTTTATAATCGTAAGGGCCAGTATCCTTTATTCTCTTCAGGCAAATGATTGAATTCATGTATTCTTTTCCCCCTGCTTCCACCATCTAAAGTTCCCCACTCTTGATACAAATCGATGATTATAGATATTAAACCAAGAATTTTTTATCATCGAGAGATCGTCATCCAAAAATATTACAATACACAAACGAATTTTTGTTCAGCATCTGATGATATTGTTCTATTAAATTACTTTACAAATGCAAAGTAAAAAACTAGACATGTCAATAACAACAACCACAACACATAGGAAATTAAAAAACACACTAAAAAAATAAAAAGAAGAGGTCTCTGAACATTCAGGGAGCCACGAACATTGGATGGACTACTGGAAATTTGGAGGCACATTCCCCTATGCTATCCGGAATTCATTTTGGGCTTATTCATTCACCCAAATAAATGATTATAGTGATCCTCTCGAGCTGGACATTTGTAAAACTAGCAGCCGGGGTTTTCCTTCATACGTACCATCAAATGAACAACTGTCCTTGCCCATATGAGCACAGCGGGGTCGGAAGTTCAATCATTGCTCCTACAACATATTATTAGCTGAATTGAATAATGAACAAAGGGTTAATAATACCATTAGAAATAACTATTGAAAAGGAAGAAAGGCTAGATTAACTAATAAAGACACACAACATTAAGGCATTCCTTTCAATACTCCTACACAAAAACATTACTTAGTTTCTTTAACCACTTTTATATGGAAACCCAAATCAGGGGTAACCATTCTATACACAGAAGAATAACACTAAGTTGATTATGCTGGATTACATGACTATACTAGGGCAAATCCACCCAATATGTAATAAAACAACTTGTGAACAAAAATCAAATGGGACAAATGCTAGCTCAGCCCATTCCATCAACAAAACCATAAGGGTGCATATTACACCTGAAGTAGAAAAGTGTTTTTTTTTTTTCCATTTATTGAAGAAAAAAAAAAAAAAAAAAAAATGGAGCAAACACGAAAAACCCAAAAATAAACCAAATATGACCAAATAGTTCTACTAGGAGGAAGAGGAGACCCCACCTTCTGGATTCCCATTAGCAAAGCTCCCTTCAAACACTCAGTAGAATCTGAATCTGGCTCTGGACATAGCATCAACCAAAATCTATTTAGCAATATGACTAGGAAAGTCGATCATTTGGGATGAAACCCCGATTTTGCACCTTTCTTAGTTCAATGGCAGCAACAGTAAACCCTAAATACAAAACAAAAATAAGTTGTGTATTACTCTGCTATATTAGCATTCAACAATTAGAACTTCAAATAAACATAGAAAGGATTAATCGTTAAAGAGTTGTTTGGATCCTTACCTAGAAATATGTGCATCAAAGAGGGTTTGTAGAATTGAGCATGGAATAAATGAAGTCGCCATCGTTGTTACCTTCGGGAAGGTTGAGCAACCAATTGGTAAAGGCAAAAATTTAATTCTAATCTCACTAAGTGTTTAATTGGGTATGGCTATATATATCTCAATGGACGATTCCATCATTTATATTAAAAAAAAAAAAAAAAATAGCAAGGTATGGATTCCCCATATATGGATCTCCCAACCTAGATATATGGATTCTAACTAAGGGTCTGGTGATAGCCAAGTTTGGGAGATGAGGTTACCATTTACTTCATCAACGGTCAAATTTCGTCTGACACACAATTGACGGCTTAAATTGCTTTTCGTGTTGCCAACACTTAGCAACACATACCACCAACCCTTTTTTTTTCAGGGAATGAGAATAATGATGGTTTCTACCAAAATAAGGAGTAACAATCGTTTTATGCAGGTTAATAAGCATAAATCCATTGGAAAAAAAAAATGTTCGAACCCCATCCACAATATCTACACCTAACACAATCTATTTTGCATGATAAATTTAGCAGGAAAATCATTCAAACTTGGGTTTTATGTGGCCCAATTTTCTAATTTGGAAAATTGACTGGTTAATTTTTTCATCAGAAAAGGGGCACATAACCGAACATTTTTAGAGTCACTAATTTTAAGAGAGGAACCATCCAAACATTTTGTAATGCCAGAGGTAAGTGAAGAGAAACAAATTTTCAAAATAGGATGGATTCGTCGACCTGACATGTCTTCTTCTTCTTTTTTTTTTTTGGTAGGAGATATGACCTGACATATCAATTTCATTATATATCCATAAGCCATATTATATACCCTTAAGCCTAGATATCCATCAGTCATAGGTTAATTAATTAACATTGTTATATATCTCTTTAAAAAAGATAATAGGAAGACTTGAATTCGTATTATCTTCTCAATAATCTCATATAATTATGATGAGCGATGTTGTGCAAAATGCATTATAAACAAACCCATTCTTCTGTTTTAGGGTGGGGTTGGTTGGTGTTGGGTTTGGGTTGTGGGGCTGGGGCTGGGGCTGGGGTTGGAGGGTGTAATACCCTAATTTGAATTTAACCCCCACTCTCTGTTCAGGACAAAAAGCAGAGGAGAGGAAGGTAGCTATGGCATGGTTGGCAGCAGTGGAGTGTCAGGAAGGTAAAGATGATCTCACCTGTCAATGCACAGCCTACCAGTAGCATTAGAGAACCCATCAAGAAACATGGGCAAATAGGTAATTTTAAATTCAGATGGGATGGGATATCTCGGACTCTGGTTGTCACACCCCGTTCTCACAGAACCTAACCGGTGACCGAGTTAACTCCTGTTAACCCAAAACCTGTCAGGATCATCTGATGCAATAACCACAACACAGCATAAAGAAAGTAAAATCTATATTTTAGCGGGAGTCTTGTATATGTATCTGTAAATACCCAATACTCTTGATACTTAAATTATGTTACATAGTACATTTACATGTGGGCCCGTAAGCGTGATATATACACAAAAAATACAATTTAGATATCCATAGCACAAAAGGAGTAAAATATCAAAAAATAAAAAGAATCTTCGGTAGGGTATCACTGTTGCTGTCCTACAACACAACTCTCGCACGGGCACTTAGCACTATGTCCAAAATCTTCAGGGACCCACCAGTCCTCAGCTGGGAATTCTACAATGGGTCTCGGTTCTAACTCTTCAACTGAAAAACCTGTACGATCATCTTAAAATAGAGTGCATGTGGGGTGAGTTCACTAGCCCAGTAAGTGAAAAGAAAGATCAAGCAAGTATTCACAATACAAATGAACCTATATTGATGAGCACATTTATGTGTGAAATCTAGGGTAGTAAAACATGCATTTTACATATTTAGAATGGAGCTACCTTGGGTTTTACTCTCTTTTTGCAGGTTTTATATTTTCAAGGCCTTAAGGACTATCGGGAGCTATATCTTCAATTTTACACGTAAAGAGGTCCTATTTCTTTCCATGGTTGCGAAGAGGACGAAATTCTGAGCAAGATGGACGTGTTCAATTAAAAGTACACATTCGTTTGGTCACCCGTACAAATGATTA
>NW_024869281.1:404997-415225 GCF_013358625.1 Macadamia integrifolia | reverse complement strand
CTCAAGAACGACTTCAAACCCTCTAAATCACTTCAAACTCACAATGCTTCTTCCACCTTGTCAATATCTCTTCAAATCCTTCAAGATCAACACATAAATCATCTATTAAACCTTATATTCATCCTTTCAAAGGGGATTTACAAGATCTCAAGAAACCATACTCGAATCAAGGGTTTAAAGCTTGGGTATGGTGAATGTTCACAAAACCCAACTTTGCTTACCTCTAACTGTAGATCTAGAGTTGAAGATCACTCTCCCGGCGCCGGAATGGGAAGATCAAGCTTCGGCGCCACTGAAATCCTTCCCTTCTTCCTCTTCCTTCCCTTCCCTTCTTCTTCCCTTTCTTTTCTCTCTCTTCTTTACTATTCTCACCAACGTACGGGTGACATAAATGGAAAGAAAATGAAGTCATAAAGCTTACCTCTAATAAGTGAACAGTGCACATGGATGGGTCACTCAGGTGGGTGGGTGCACCCACCTGTCCTACCCACCTGAGGGCCAACACTTGGGATTTTGACAAGGTTCGGGCCACGGCACGGACCCCACCCCAGGCATACGATGTAGCATACGTATATACCTTAAAATACGGATATAATACCTATTTTATCCGTACATGGCCTTATGGTAGTGCATGTACACGGCTTGGGCACTCCCGTCTCTTCTGGCACTGGCTCGGTTCCTGCATGGTTAAACCGGTTCAACAGCGAAATCAGATCGGGTTTAAGAAGCGGGGTATTACAAATACTCTGTGCATATAGACAACTGGTCGAAGCACGTATTTCTTGTGTTGTGGATGTGTATACTCGTATTTATATTGTGGATTGGAGTGCTTGGCTACAGGATGGGTGTGTACATCTGGTAGACCTGGCCACTTGGTGGTGCAGGGTGGATGTGCATACGAATGTGTATGTATGAGACAGTGATTACCATATGGGATTTATAACACAGCTCTGGACAGTAATACATGTTATGTGAATAAGTTCTGTGCAACAATAAGAATTATCAGTAGTACATATAGCAACTCTGAGCAGCATCAGTAGATTGTGCATGTATTTATTACAATGTAAATAATGATTGCCACATCAGGGGTATAGTTGGAAAATAAAAAAGGATTTGGCACATTGATTCACCCCCCTCTCAGTGTCAACTGGGATACAATAATTTGTATCAGAGCTAGGGCTCTTGAGACAGCTTAACAACTAAAGAGTGATCTGATTTGTTAAAGATGACAACATGTGATAAGTCCACTTTTGGAGCACCTCTGTTTGATGGATTGGACTTTATGTTCTGGAGGAGGATGATGAAGTCCTATCTTGGTAGCCTAGGATATGACATATGGATGGTTGTGACCAGTGGAAAAGAAAATTCTAAGAAGGATTCCGAGTTTGACTCAAAAGTAAGAAAGGCTATTCTGGAAGGACTGATAGACAGTTTAAGGGTTAAAGTTAGTGCTTGCACATCAGTTAAGTCAATATGGGATAAACTACAAAATCTCTATAGAGGTAAGTCAGCTATCAGGGATAGGCGGTCAATAAACATTGTTCCTACATCAGATGAATATAGCAAGCCATCAAATCAGTGTTCTAATAGTGATTCTGAGAGTGGAAGTAGTGATGATGATACTGATCATGAGGATATAGAAGCAATTATTGACTAGAAAGGTGAACTAGAAGTATCTCTTGATGAGATGAGATTAGAGAAGGACAGACATGCCTTGACCTCAAGAGATATTAGTGAAGCCAACAAAGTTACAGAAGACTTAGAGAGACAATTGTCTTCCAGGAATGCATAGTATAGTGGACTTGAGAGAGAGTCTAGATTTATTATTGAAGAGTTGGAGGCACAGATCATCAGGAGAAATGAGAGATGCAACAACCTTGAAGAGGTTGTCACAATTTTGAGGGTATAACTATCAGAGTCTGCTCAGCTTAGTAGGTAGTGTCAGATGTGCAATAGGTATGAGGCAGAGATCACAACCCTTTAGGCTTAGTTAATAGAGTTAAAGAGGAGTGAATTAGCTACCACACCTGTAGTTGTTGAGATTGATAGACATCCAACTCAGATTGTGAATTGTCAAAAGTCACCAATCATCAGTTCTAGTTCTATAACAGAGCAGGGTCAGTCATCAGGGAAAGCTACAGAGACAATTGAGATCAGACCATAGAGACAGACTATAGGAAAGACACAGAAGAGGGCTCAGAGGAGATAGAGGAGTAGAGAGCAAAGGCATAGTAGTGAGACGAGATCTCATACACATCAGACACAGTGTGGAGGCAATCCATAAGATATGGAGTGAAGAGGTAGAAGTTAGTAGACAGGAAACAGAGACAGGGTGTACAGTGGCAAAGTTGGTGGTTAAGGCAGTTTTGGCAGAGCTTATCAGCAGAGAACAGTTAAGCAAGGGAAGTTTAGCAGGTTCAGCCATCAGAGGCCTAGATAAATAACTTCTTAGCAGAGGTAGATGATTTCCACCAATATGCATAATGTTCTACTGAGTTTTCATAAGCAATCCCTAGTGATTCAATCACACTTTCATGGGTATTGTCACAAATGTAGTAGATATGGGCATAGGAGAGATCAGTGCACATCTAGAGCAGTTCCTAGCTATGGAGGAAAGATTCCTATAGCACCATTGAGCAGACAGACAGTGGAGTGGCTTAGATGTCATCAACTTGGACATTGGGCCAAGCACTGTAAGGTAGTACTCTCCCCTTAGCTAGTACAAGATGAGAGAGATTATCAAATCTCTAGAACCGAAGAGTCAAAAAGAGGTTCTAAAAGGAAAGTTATTGAGAGACAGTCCAAGAAGCATCAGCCAGAGTCTAGTGACTAGTCTCAAGTGGCTTTGTGTAGTGTGTGGAAAAAAAAGGACACACAAAAGATACATACATCACTTAAACAGACTAAGTCGAAGGGTAAGGTAGCAATGAAAGGAAACTGGAAAGCAAAGGTAGATGTCAATTCTACAATTACGTAGGCAAGGTTTAGAAAGAGAAGATCATCTATTGGGAAGGCAACAAAGAGGTTTACAGTTGTTTTGACTGGACAAAGACAGAGACTGAAGAAGATAGTGACTAAGCAAGGAAGCAAACAAAGTGTGAGAGCTTCTAAGAAGTAGCACACACAGAGGACCAAGGCACCAGGGGCACTGAGATGCACTAGAGAGGGGGAGCTCACTAAAGGTTTATTAGTGCCCCCAACAGAACTCAAATTATGTCAGTAGAGTTTCTGCAGTAAAGCTTAGATTGAAGATATTAGTTGATACATAATGCAATTCCTTTTTGAGTATTTTTATCTTGATGGAGCAGTCATCAGATGGGCAGTTCAATGCCATTCAGAGGGCAGAGCAGTTGAGTATGTCACTGATGATCAGAGGTATTCAGCTATGAGTATGACAGACAATAATCAAATTTTGTATGCATCAGTATGGGTCAGAGATTCAGTTAGTAGCAATCTCAATGATAATTATCTGAGTGTAGTTTTGTGTCATCATTGTGATTGTTTGACTTTGATAGAGTTGAATATTTCAGCATTAGTGGCAGAGAGAATAATATGCTGTGTTGACTGGATGCAAAAATTTATGACATGAAGCTGGTGAATTGAGTATTTATATACTACAATTTATTGGTGATGGTGTATATCCAGTTGAGGCAACACTTGTACTGATGAGCAGTGTTGAAGTGGATATGAGGTCAGTTGAGCAATTGAGATTTCAACTTATAGGATAGGGAAAATGCGTATGGGCACTCGTATATAGTTTGAAATCTCACATCTGTAGTATTCAAAAGATGCGTATGAGTACTCCTATAGATGCTTATATCTCACATTGGGAGAGATTACTCTAGAGAGATGTTATAGTTCTTTGATACTGAAGTCAAAGAGGGAGAGTTATCAAGTTAAGGTATTGATTTTGAAGAAAATTTTACTCCAGTGGCAAGACTTTAGGCTATCAGAATGTTCTTGGCTTTGTCAGTGTACAAGGGATTCAAAGTCTAATAGATGGATGTCAAATCAGCTATTTTGAATGGAAACTTAGAAAAGGAGGTTTACATAGAGCAACTTGATTGGTTTAAGTTGACTTGGGACCCCACTCTTGTATGCATGAAGAAGGCCTTGTATGATTTGAAACAAGATCCAAAGGCATAGTACTCCATATTGGACTCCAAGTTTGGTTTCAAGAAAGGCCTAGTGGATAGTAATCTCTACATCAGAACTAAAAAAAGTAGTCAGCTTGTGGTGGTTATGTTTGTAGATGACATCATCTTTAGGGGACACAATGATGAATTGTGAAGAGATTTTGCAATGAGGATGCAAGATGAGTTTGAGATGTCTATGTTGGGTGAACTGTCATTCTTCTTGGATTTGCAGATCAGTCAGAAGAAGGAAGGTATCTTCATATCTTAGTCTAAGTATATGAAGGAGATATTGAAGAGATTCACTATGGAGGATTGCAAGCTAGTTAGTACACCTATAATGACTGGGTGTAAGTTGAGCAAGGAAGATGACTCTCCATCAGTTAACCACACCTCGTATAGGTCAATGATTGGTAGCCTATTATATCTGACAGCTAGTAGGTCTGACATCTTACAAGTTGTGTGCATGGTAGCCAGATTCCAAGCTGGACCAAAGGAGACACATGACAGTAGTGAAGAGAATTTTCATATATCTGAAGGGGACCAGTGAGTTTGGGTTATGGCATCCGAAGGTCAAAAGCTTAAATTTATCAGCTTTTTCAAATGTAGATTGGTCTGGATGTGTAGATTGCAGGAAGAGCACTAGTGGTGGTGCATTCTATTTAGGGAGTAGCTTAGTGGCTTGACACAGCAAGAAATAAGAGTCAGTTTTCTTTCAATACCAGAGGCAGAGTACATTGCAGCTACATCCTATTGTACACAAGTGTTGTAGATGAAGCAAATATTGAAAGATCTGAGTGTTGAGGCTGAGCAACTAGTGCCACTATATTGTGACAATATAAATGCTATTAATATCTTCAAGAACCCAGTGATGCATTCTAAAATAAAGCACATTACCATATGGTACCATTTCTTGAGAGACAAAGTGTTGGATAGTGAAGAAAGGATGGAGTTTGTTCCCATAACCGAGCAAGTGGCTAATATCTTTACTAAACCACTTCTCAAAGATCAGTTTGAGTTCTTTAGACAGAAACTGGGAGTGGTGGTTTTTCCTAAGCATTAGGGGCATTGGGAGAGGGGGAGCAAATTGTTTGATGTTGCTACCCTATGTTGGACTCAGGGGGAGTCCATTGGTTCCACCATTGGTACTTGTTGTTAAAGGGGGGAGAGAGTTACTCATTGGAGCTTTGGAGTGTATTGGTTATGAGGTGGTTGCCAACAACTCTAAAGGGGGAGATTGTTGTTTTATGGTTGTCCTTGTTGGCAACCCGACCATCTGGTGGTGATGATGTGGCCAGTTTCGGTGACGTGATTAAAAATGATGATGTGGCAGCGTTTAATGTTGTCGATGAGATATCAGAGCCGCATGGTATGTATGAAGTGATTTGGTATATCCTTGGTAGGTGGTATGGGTTTTCGGGTCAAAACAAACAAATTTGGCCTATTTACGCTCAAAGACATTTTTGACAGTGAAAATAACATTTTTGGAAGACCATATCTTCATAAAAAAATAGATTATAATTTATCTAGTCCAATGCTTCTGATTTCGTCACGTTTTGATACTGTATAATGACGTTATAGTATCCGCGGTCAAAATTTAGCTTTATGGCAGTCAGGGGTAGTTTCAACATTAAAGATTAATTTTTTGGAAGAAATTTTCTATATGTAACAATACGACAAAAAATCGATCTTTCCAACGCTTATGATTTCGTCGCATTTTAATGTTGTATGAGGAATATACAACATCGGAACTATCTAGGGGCATTTTAATATTTTAAATGGCTGATTCAGACAATTGGGTCTTCTAGAAGGTTGTAGAACGTCAAGTCATGATTCCAATGCACTTTGTTTCATCTCTATCGAAAGTCATATGAAAAAGTTATATGCATTTCCGTGAAGCTGGTTTGAAATTCCAAATTGGAATATCTCTAGTTGCTCTCGGTAAGGGTGTCAATATATAACCGGAACAGTTTACCGGAACCAAAATCGACCGGTTATAACCAAACCAAACCGCATTATAGTAAATTGATCCGGTTTTGGTTTTATAGGCCATAATTCTAATTCGGAACCGAATCGAACCGAAAAATCGATGGTTAATCAAGACCTAGTATTAAAGACTTAAAGTGTTTTGAATTTCGATGGGTCTCTATGAAAAAAGGGGAGGAAAAAAAAGCAAAGTACTAACTGAGAAGGGAGCTTCACTTTCACACAATGACACTTGTTGATTTTCTAATTTCTATGATCATATTTAATTAGTTATAATATGTGTAGTCTTTTACATAGAAAGTATATTGTCCTTGGCAAAATAAATGTATATTGTCTTAACTCTTTAGGAAATTTAATATCTGTAGGATTCACACTAGTTGTAGGATGCAAACCATTTTTTAAAATGACACTGTTAACCCCATATAAAACAATTCTGATTTCACCTTATTCCTATCCGGTGCTGTTTTTGTTTCATCTTATTAAAATGTAATCAGAACCGAAATCTAACCGAATAACCAAAACCGCACCGTTTGACACCCTTAGGTCTCGGTGATGGGAGGATTTTTCAGATATTATTTTTGAAAATGAGGGGTCTTTGTGCAATTTTCATAAGGTCAGGACCTCGAGTGTTAGGAGAAAAAGGTGAGCTTGCTTATATGCAACGCATGTGCAACTTAAGGGCCTCTAGATTCCAATCTCTAAAATTTTATGAGATTAATTTTGAATCTAATCAAATAGAAGCTAATCCGACGGCTGGTATTAGTTTCAATTTTTTTTTGAGTGGGAGATGAGCTCCCTTAAAATCTAGAAAAAGGAGCCAATGAAAAAACGACAGCAAAAAGGACCTAACCGCTTACGTCAACGTGACATCATTTGTTAATTTTACTGAAGCCGATCCAATGGCTAAGATTCAATATCCATTGCATAGATCCAAGGGCCTATATTGAAGGTGCTTTTTTTATTAAATGAACGGCCCAGATCACGCCGTTGCTTCCCATGCCGCCAGTGTACGCCAAGCCATCCTTCGAAGATTCCATTTTTGGCTTTCTGGCTAGCCCAATTTCAAAGGGCCATATCTCCCTCATCCCCACTCCGATTTGGGTGATTCAAGTTGGAGACTTTTAAGAATTCCAAGCTCTACACATTAGATGCAAGAGAGCAGGCAGAGGAGCTGCAGAGGTTGCCAAAAAAAATGAGTTGATGCTCATAGAAGGCTTAGGGTTTGAAGGCAAGACTTTCATCCTCTTGCACATGAGTTCATAGCCTCCATTAGAGGCTTAAAAAGCTGCTAGAAACCAAGGCAGCAAGCTCCATTGGTAGTTGCCAAGAGAAAGAAAAAGAAAAGGGAAGGGAAGAGAAGAAGAGGGAAATAGAGAATAAGTTTTCCCCACTCTTTGTGTTTGCCTTGAATGCCTCTCAAGAAAGATTTTCTCAATCCCATTAATGGAGTTTGAAGGTTTTTGTTGAGAATATTATTTCTCCATTAAAGCTTTATTTACAAGGAAGACTAAAAGAGGAGAAGTAGAGAGAGAGAAGGAGCGTGTGCGTGACTGCCATTGCTCCTCCATTGAAAGTAAAGACAAGGAGAAAAGAAAGGGAAAGACAAGAAAGAAAGAAGAAGAACCTAAAATTTGATTCTTGTGAGCTGCTTTAAGAAATCCAAATGCCAACCGGGATTGAAGCATTGGTGGCACCGAGATAACATGGTTGTGGTCTGCATCTAGTGGAGATCAACGTCAATGCATCTCCAAAGGTACTCCTTGCCAAGGTAACCTCACTTCTGTTCAGTAAATCCTCTATTTGGCATGGGATTAGAAGGATGTGGGATTATATTTCATCTAAGGAGCGGTGGATTATGGAAGACGGTAGGAAAATAAATTGTTTGAAGCATATTTGGGTAGCTCAAGGCGCTCTGAAGGATAGCGAGATGATGGAGGGTGTCGATCCTTCTATTTTAGATGGGAAAGTGAGTCGCTTCATTGAGAATTTCATGTGGAATCTCCCTCAGATGAATTCTAACTTTATGCAGGGCATCATTGATGACGTTAAGAAGATCTACATTCCAGAATAGGCCTATGAAGATAGGTGCGCCTGGTCCCTTTCTCATGATGGAAAATTTAATTCGAAATCAGCTTGGGGGGATATAAGGTTGAAGAAGCCATTTGTTCTCTGGGCATCTATAATTTGGTGTAAAAATCAGCAGCCTCGGGTATCTACTTTAGCGTGGAGGGTGATCCATGGAAATGTGCCCACGGATGATGTAGTGAAGAAGAGAGAAGTTCCCCTTGCCTCTAGATGTGACCTGTGTAATTCTGATGAGGAGTCTCTACAGCATGTTTTCTTGAGCTGTCCCTATTCTAGGGAGATCTAGGGTCTATTGTGTGATTCCTTCAATGTGCGTTGGCATGTCCAGGGGTTGCTTCTTGATCTCGCTCAGTGGTGGAAGCAAAAATTGAAAATGGTTTACTGCAAGGAGACATGGAGCATGAGTTTGGCCATTGTGCTGGATCACTTACGGAGGCAGAGAAATTCAAGAAAATTTGAGAAAAAAGCTCGCTTGAGCAGGTATGTCTTCCTTATGGTCCTTGAGGATATTAGAAGAAATAATCCAAGGATGAGAGGAGAGGTTAAATCTATGGCAGACCTGCAATGCTACAGGCATCTCGGCCTCCCTACTCACGTCGTTGGGCATAGGGACATCTTGGAAGTATATCAGTGTAAACCTCCAATTAATTGGATCAAGCTAAATTTTGATGAAGTTCGCTGGGGAACCCTGGTCGGGCTGGTGCGGGAGGCATCTTTCAGGATCATCTGGGCAGAGTTTTGGGTTCATACAAGAAATTCATGGGAATTATTGGTGTCTTCGAAGCAGAGGTGGAGGGTCTGATGGAGGGGCTGATGCGTGCCAAGGACATGAATGTTCTTCAACTATGGGTGGAATTTGACTCTAGCATGATATTGACTATGGTTCAACAAAGGAAAATTCTGCGGTTTGCTCTTCAGTGATGGTTGCATCTCCAGCCATTCCTAGATAGTATTAATTGGAAGATGTCTCACAATTTTAGAGAAGAGAATTCCATTGCTAACCATATGGCCAGAGATGCGGTGAAGTCTGGGAGTTCGGGTGTTAATGTAGCCTTTCCCTCCCATATTCTGGATCTCCTCGCAAGGGATTTTGATGGGAGACCCCATTTTCATTTTTCTTAGAGCTTTTCTCTCCTCCTGCTAATGGTCATGCCAAAGGTGGGAGGTTAGGAATCGCTAGTGGTGGTTGTTTTCCTGTAAGGGTTTTATTTTTTCTTCTTCTTTAATGAAATAATCTCTAGCAAAAAAAAAATTCACTGTAGGCATGGTTTTAAGTATCTCCGATACCGATACGATACCCTCCGATACGTATCTTAAATTTAGCCAACCGATACGATACACATCGATACGATACATGAAATTTTTAAAATC
The DNA here is from genome assembly GCF_013358625.1 of Macadamia integrifolia. Taxonomy (NCBI): domain Eukaryota; kingdom Viridiplantae; phylum Streptophyta; class Magnoliopsida; order Proteales; family Proteaceae; genus Macadamia; species Macadamia integrifolia. The sequence goes on along the minus strand of NW_024869281.1, from coordinate 405,650 downwards.
CTTTCATATCGATATATATCGTACAATACATACCGATATGCATCAATACACCACCAATACACATCGATACGATACGATATGCCTCGATACGACTATGAAAATTATAAAATTGAGGTAAAATATACGTTTCGGTATGTATTGGTACGTATCGATGAGTATCGGTATGCATCGATCGGTACGTATCGGTATATATTGGCACGTATCGGTGAGTATCGATACGTATCGGTGAGTATCGATATATATATCGGTATGTATCAGTGAGTATCGATACGTATCAGCGAGTATCGGTCATATAATGGCCAAGATGGGTAATTTTTCAGAAAACACATGATTTTTTGAAGGGTTTTTATTCCAAAGTTGCTGTCAGTCATATTTCTCTCTAACTAAAGTGGAAATCAAGGTTGGGAACAAGGATTTTACATTTATGGAACAACTACAAACCTTGAATTCTTAGTACGATACCCTTAATTTAGTATTTATGCATAATACATGTTATCAATAGCTTTTTTTAACAAATTCTTTATGCAAAAGTGTTTAAAAAAATGTTTTCTATCCATTTATGTGTGTATCTCTAGCGTATCTTAGTGTAACTCCGTTACGATACGATACTCTCCGATACGTATCTTAATTTTGGCCGACCGATACGATGACCG
>NW_024869281.1:391372-404977 GCF_013358625.1 Macadamia integrifolia | reverse complement strand
CCAAGTTTGTCTTTGAAATTCTTAGTCATCTTCTTAATATCAGAATATGAGTACTGAATTAGCAATAAATTGTTATGCTCTTGTAGGAACTCTTCGATGTTAGTATCCAAGGAGAGGTGCCTTCGTCGCAGCATATAGACCAAGAATACAGGGAAACATAGATATCCCAACAAAGTTCTAAGCATCAAGAAGAAGATTAAGATTTGCCCTGGACAAGAGATTAATATATAACACTTAGATCATCATGTTAGAATCAACATATTGAAATATTGCATAATGTCAATAAAGACTTGTCCCCTTTAATTCTTCTTGTGGGTCTGATTAGCAAAAAATAACACCTAAGCAATCCTTAAATAGAATGGGAGGAGTTTGGCAAGGCAGAAAATATTGGATGAGAAACTGATAATATCAGAAAAGAGACTTACATAGAAGTAGACTTCAACAATTTAAAGGGTACCTCCACGTCCTCTTCTTTTTGCCACATGGGCAAGATGATTTCGCATTCTGACTCTGGAATTAATCAAGAACTCCCTAGATAGCTAGGTAGCATATCATATTGGGTGACTTTTTTCAATCAAATTACCCTATAGGGTCATCCCATACTATTTGAAGCACCCACGTCGTTGAAACAGTCTTGCGAAGAACCAAAATTTTCAAACAATTTTAAAACCACTATAATGGCATGTGGAGAAATTTGGAATAACTATGTTTATTTAGTTCTTTCAAACTGCAATGTGGGTAGGCATGTGGGAAAGGGCTCCTTGTAGGCCCCCTCCCCTTCCCTTCCCTTGCATCTCAATAAGTCTTTAAGAATCCATAAGATTCACAAATCAGGAGAAACAGTATCAAGCCTTACCTATAAGCTCGAGAATGGGCAGTAATACATTGTCTGTTGCAATTTGCAAAAGCCACAAAGGAAAAGAAATGAGTGGAAAAGATTTTTTTTTTCCTTACATTAGAAATTAAAAAATAAATAAATAAATTGAGCGCAGGTCCTTACAGTAAATCGTGCTCCAGAAGAACTGCTTAAAGCCTACAATTCCCAGGTACGAAAAATGTATCAGCCATTCAACATATATACTGGATATGGCATTGTTTAGTATATCAGTAACCAAGTCTAAATAATATAATATTTGAAAAAAAAAAATGTATTGGAGCATAGCTTATACCAGTGCTTTCATGTGTCTATCTCTCTCTTGTTTAAAAAAAAAATCTTTGCCCCTTGTTTTGAGATGGAGAATCACTTCTAAAAAAAAAAATGAAAAAAAAAAAAAAAAAAAAAAAAAAAAAAAAAAAAAATTATAATCACACTTGGTTCTCTATGTACATGGGTCACTTAGGCTAGCAATTAGTTTATGGATTTCCAAAATGGACTGTGGAGAATCACCTCTCCTGTCCAACCAGCATGTCTTTTTAAAAATCCAATTTCAGGCAAAGCTGAAATTTTTGAACTGGTGGATCCAAGGATAGGTCCCTGCTCACTTGTCAAAGTTTAAAACAGCCCAAGATTGCAAATTGGTAAAATCAGAAACTAAAAATTAATTTTGGAATATCAGAATGAACAGTCAATATAGGTTAGATCGAAACAATATTGGTCTTCATCGATCCTCAATCCTGACCTTTCAGATACCGATCCACATGTATGGTCCAAGGGCAAAATACAATAAAACTGATTAAAAAAAAAAAAAAAAAAAGAGTAGATCTGTCCAATCCAAGCCGATCCAGGCCAATTGAAATTGGTATTGGCCTTGATGGATCTCCGATCTCTGATTGTGACCTTTTCAATCACGATCCACATGTATAGTTTAAAGGTAAAATCGTAATAAAAACATATTTTTTTTTCTTAATTTTGTTTTAAAAAGGGGTAGAGTTGTCCTATCCAGGACCAGGAAGGTGATATAACACATGACCAATCCATATTATGCGCTAAACAAAAAAAGGTTTATGAAACATAACATAATAAATTAAGAACATACCAAAAAAAAACTAAGAAATAAGAACAAATGTTTTAAGGAGACCCAGAATAAAACACTCTTACTTACAATAGGAGTAAAAATGGAAATATCCTGTGCAGCTGTAATCGCAGGTGATGAAGAAGCTATCATTAAAAGGATCTAGGCCAGGAAGGCAATAGCCCCTGCGCTTGTCACAGCTTCCGCAATCAAAGCGAAACCATGTGAGTTCAAACCCCATAGACATTTCATAATGTATCTCAGAGAAAGAACGACGATCTCCGGGCTCTTGCAAATTTCGAATTGGAACCATTGTGCCGATGGTACACGAGTCCGGTAGATATGAATAATTCAACTCATTTCCCACAAAAACGTAAGAATATTGGGAACCCAAAGAACCATTAATGCACGGAGAGGTATCCACAAAGTGTGGAGATGATGATGATGATGATGATGATGATGATGATGATGTGATTATTGGGCTTTCACAACTCAAGAAAACTATGTAGTTTTCCAACGGCAGAAGCGACGGGTAGTAGTAAGGATCTTTATTATGCCTCGCTGAATCGCTGAATATATCAAGCCACAATGGATAACTGAAATTACCATAAGATGTTAAGGAATAAAGAGGTAGAGAGGAGCAATTGTGAATCTGGAGGCCGGAATCAACCACTCTCATGGTTCGGTCCTGATAAGAGATTGAGTCTACATAGTACTTCCCTGAATACAGGTTTAGAACGGTGCGGTTATTCTCACAGGAGAGCTCATATCGAGGGTCCATGCACTTCGCAGGAGGATCATGGCCTTTCAACCAAAATGGGTGGCTAATGTTGACAAGGTTCCCGCATGAAGAAGGGCTGCACTCACTTTTCTGAGCTCCACAATTAGCCTGCAAAACAATGAACAAGGCTGCTATTATGAGGCAGCCTCTTCTCAATCTCACCACCATCCCCTATTTTCTTTCTTGCGTTTAACTTGTGTATAGAGAAGACCCAGCCCAGTACACCGAGGTACGTAGCAGATGGAGAGATAAGGTGTATTAATAAACACAATTTCCCTTTATCAGGAGAGAAGTTTCTCACCTCTTACCCCTTATTGTACCCTTTATTGTATGGAATTGATGAAATATCCAACCCCAAGGATCAGATGTCACGACCCAAAGTGAGTGGAAGGAAATTCTGTAAACACTTGCAACTTGCGTCATCAGTTCCTTTCTTGGCCCCAAGAGAAATGGGCTTGGACGCTTAAATCAATAATTGAGAGGAGAAACAGTAGTAGCCTCACAATAAGGTAGACTGGCAAGATCAATATGAAGAGGCCGAGTGACCATTGAATTATTTCAGCAATGACTCTAGTTCTCATTTATTTTTATTTATTATTTATTTTATTTTTTGGGTAGAATAGTTCTCGCTTATGGTAAAACCATAAAATTTTATAGAAGCTTTGTGATTATAATTAAAGTGAAAAAAAGAAGTATGCATCCTCTTTACAAATTTCTATATACCCCTTTCATACACTAAATAGTGAGATTTACACTGACACTCTCTCTTACCTATTTTAACATATAAATTTCATATGGATAATACCATTATTTAGTTCTTCATTGGTATAATGTGTAGATAGGGATACATAAGGGATCGATATGTAGTGCCAATGTAGGATGGAATCTCCTATGCCGAATTGATCAATTGGAGCACAATAAGAGTATCACAAGTTTGTATCCAAGGGCCAACATATCAAAAAAGAGAGAAAATGTAAGAAGGCACATGATGCTGATAATGTATTAATCATTTCACTATAACTAAATGTCTAAATATTAAGACTGAATATAAAAAGAATATCTAAATGTTTATCCTATGGCAGGGCCATCAATAGATACCAAAAGACAAACTTAAAAACTAACCCAAGGACCACCTACGAAAAACCATCAGCACACCCCTAGAGTCAACAACACAATGCTAAGTAGTTTCCCTTACTGCCAAAATAAATAAAATTAGGTGTACATAGAAACAAGACTATTCTTCGCTATCTCATAAAATTTCTTCTTGAACAAACTTGGACTAGTCATCCACGAAAAGAACATCTGTAGACAAATACTTTTCTCCGCTAAGGCATCGGCTACAAAGTTGGTTTCTTTATGACATTGAGGAATTTTCCATGACATAAAGTCAAGAAATGACCTGAGGCATGCCCTTTTTCATTGAAACCTCCGGAGGATAGTAGAATTCAGCATATAAGTCACCACAACCATCAAGTCACTTTCAGTCCTCTCATAATTGAGTCAAAAGTCCAATACATCCATATTTATGCCTACATGCATGCATTGTCCAGTTGACTTCTCAGTACATGTATTTAGAATTTGATACATTCTTATGTAAGCTAAGTATTTAAATTTTATAAAAATAATTTAAAAATAGCTTATCATTATATTATTATCAAAACCAGTTATCATTATCCCACACATTTTTAAGTATACATGTGAAAAGAAAATATTATTTACCTTGAATTGAAAAAAAAAATTATACTAAAAAGCTTAAAAAATGTTACAAATTATTTCATACCTTAAGGGTGTCAATAAAAAATCCCTTATGTCCATGACAAATGTTAGGAGGGATCCATAGGTTCTGTTATTACTTCCATCCCCTCCAATTTTACTTTGCATCACATGGTATGCCATAAAGTAGTGCCCTTTGATTACATCCCCCTCCCCATTTATTTTTATTTTTATTTTGTATTTTTATGCCTTCTTCCTTACTTTGAAATATATTTGAATGCGACACGTAAATGTACACATTAAAACTTGAAATCTAAATTTGAAACTTGGTGCCAATAAACACAATTATGGACCTGCTTATTAGAAACTAAACCCCATAGGAACCCATGTTTTGAAAATCAAAGATAGATTTGAGTTGCAAAGAAAAATGTTTATTAGAGTTGTGGGGAAATATTATTTTTCTTTCCTTTAGTTGGTGGGGGGGGGATGAGGTTAATCTTTTAGGCTACATTTGGTTAGATGTGAAATAAATTGAAACCAAAATAAACTGAAAATTCTGTAATGATTGCCAACAACAACTATGTCACAAAATAAAAAAATATTAAACATATATGGTGATGAAATTTTGCTTCATCTTTCAATCAATTGAATGGGATTTTCTTCACCTCATTTTATATCACTTTGCATCAACCTTACCTCCTATTTGGAGAATTGTCTTATATCGGTTACTATTGAACCCTTCTGTCCCCTCACATATCTGTGAAGCCCTTCACTCAATAGTTTGAGTCTTTAGGATGAATTTTACATGGTATCAGAATGGGTTTTCTCTCTCCAATCATATTTTGGCTATCTCTAGACCTATCTCAATTCATCCGTTCACATGTATCCACACCCGCTACACGTGAGGAGGGGGAATTTCAACCTAATATAACCAGTGAAAAGAACCGTCTTATTCTCTAATTACTCCAAGCATTCTCTTCTTTTTTGCCTACGACTTGAATAACTCCAGGAGGTAGCATCTAGAAATAAAGAACGGACCCACTAGGACAAAGAGTATTGACTTAGACTATGTTTGACTGGTAGGAGAAATTAAAGGGAAGGGAAGTGAAATTTTCAAACTTAAAAAGGAAATATTTTGTAATTGTGACCTATTTTCAAATTAAAGGGTTAGGCATGCCACTACTTCCAATAAACTAACGGCATGCACCAATCATAGGACTAAACACATGAGGGCAAGGAGGTCTTTTTATTCAAAAGAGAAGAGAGATAGGATGCAAGAGGCTGGCCCAAAAATTTCCTTTTAACTTTAATATGTCATCCACTATTCTATTATCTTTAGTTGAGACCTTGTCAGCTCCTCTGAAGAATGTAATAATTCTAAACTAGAATTTGGTTTCAGTATTTTTTCTTTCATATAGTTCATATATAATAACTTATTTTGTATTGCCTCATTAACATCCAAAGCAGTGAATACTGATTTAGAAAGAGATGAATTTGATTAGCTTCTAAGACACTTGCTAAAACTTTTTACATTATGGTTTCATCATACTCTCTGATCATCAATTGAAACCTTCCTAGGCCATTAAAGAAACATATGTAGATTTAGACAACTGTCATACATAATCAAAGAAATTGTATTTTCTATTTGATTACAGCAGACAAACTATTGCTTAATTATCAACTAAATAACTAACAATTTATAGTAGATTAATTACATTTAAGTTGATGATTATATCATCGAATTGTATGACAATGAATTATAACTAGATGATTCGGAATTGGGTGATGACTCCATAATTATATGATCTTCTTCTACTCTTTCAAGTGATGCTAGAAAAGGCTTTGGCGGCATTTGTAGAAGCTCAGTGGGTGATTCTAGCATTTCTATGACTTTGCTCATGGAAGGGCGATCAACAGGCTTCATTTGTATGCAATACAATGCTACTATGATTATCTTTCTTGCTATTTTTTTGTCATCCTCACTGGCATCTTCCATTTCCATATCTTCTCCTTGATTTAGTTTGTCGTATATCCATGATGGGAAGTAAATTTGACTCGAATTGTCTGCATATGGATTCACATACTTCTTTCTTCCTGCCATTTCCATTAGCAACATTCCAAAACTATAAACATCAGCCTTATAGGAGACACCTCCCATACTCTTGTAGAATAGTTCTGGAGCTATGTATCCTATTGTTCCTCTCGCCGCAGTGAGAGAAACAGTATTATCAACTACTGGATATAGTTTGGCAAGCCCAAAATCCGAAATTTTAGGAGTAAAATCCTCATCCAGAAGAACATTGTGTGGCTTGATATCAAAATGTAGAATTTGCATATCACAACCTTGATGGAGATATTCAATCCCATGAGCTACTCCTAGGGCAATCTTGTACATCTTTTCCCAACTACTTAAGGAAATATTGCCTCTTTGTTCTTGATTGAAGATGTACTTGTCCAATGACCCATTTGGCATGAAGTCGTACACTAAAGCCCTTTTTGATCCCTCAAAGCAAAATCCGATAAGTCGCACCACATTGACATGATGAATCCTCCCAATAGTAGCAACTTCATTGATAAAGTCTTGCCCATTACCTTTAGATGTTGCTAACATCTTGATGGCAACAAGATTGCCACTGCGGAGTTTTCCTTTATACACAGACCCAAAACCTCCTTGACCGAGTTTGTCACTGAAATTCTTAGTCATCCTCTTAATATTTGAGTATGAGTACTGAATTAGCAATAGATTGTTATGCTCTTGTAGGAACTCTTCAATGTTAGCATCCAAGGAGAGGTGCCTTCGTCGCAGCATATAGATCAATAATATGGGGAAACATAGATATCCCAATAAAGTTCTAAGCGTCAAGAAGCAGCTTAGGATTAACCCTGGACAAGAGATTAATATATATATAGCACTTAGATCATCCTGTTAGAATCAACATATTGAAATATTGCATTATATCAATAAAGACTTCACTTGTCATCTTTATATCTTCTTGTGGGTCAGATTACCTATAATAATGAGAGAAGGCCGTAGTACGTTGTCTGTTGCAATTTGCAAAAGGCACAAAGGAAAAGAAGTGAGTAGAAAAGAAAAGAATGAAAATTAAGGTACTCTACACCTTCATAGGTACTCTGAGCAAGCAGGCTACTTTACACCTTCTCACATCAATTTTTTAATTTTTAATTTTTTTTTTTTAAATCATATAATAGTCCAATGTGAGGAGGCACAGTGTACCCTTTGGCTCAGAGAACCTTTTCCCTATTTTCTATATTAGAAATTGAATTTGAAACAAATTAAGTGCAATACTTACAGTAAAATGGGAACCAATAGTTTAGCTTAAAGCCTACAATGTCCAAGAAGGAAAATGTATCAGCAATTCAATATATTGTGAACAAAAGAGATTATATTATACTAAAAAAAAAAAAAGAGAGAGAGAGAGAGAGAGAGAGAGACAGAGTAGTTAGGACTCGTGCTCAAAATTAGTAGGTGTAGGAAAATTCGGTCCAATAAATAAATGGTGGGAGCCTTCTGCACGAAGGAGGGGTAAAATTGCATATGTTTTGATCCTTCCAGACCCTATAATGGTGGAAGCCTTCTGCACTAATTAGGCCCTTTTTTTTTTTTTTTTTTTTTTTTCTTCTGTAGAATGAAGTATTTTTTGAGAGAGAAAATTTCATTGCTTTTATGGGGCCAGGGGAAATATAACGAAAGGCCACCAGAGCCTGGGTCATGAATCATGAGTAAAACGAAGGGGATCAAAGAAACATAACCAAAGAAATTAAGAATAAATGTTTAAAACACAGAATAATACATTATAAATGACAATCGCAATTTGTTATGAAAATACTTACAACTTTGACCGGGGGTATAATGGAAAATTGAATGGAAAAGTCCTCCTTTGCAGCCGGGGTTGCAGATGATGGTGTAATTATTGGGACTTGCATCAGCATAACAAAAATCCCCTGTTTCATTACAGCTTCCGCAATCAATTTGATACCATGAGAGTTCAAACCCCATGGCCATTTCATAATGTATCTCAGAGAAAGAACGATGATCACCCGCCTTTTGCAACTTTCGAATTGGAACCATTGTGCCAATGGTACACGAGTCCGGTACATCTGAATAATTCAACTCATCTCCCACAAAAACGTAAGAATATTGGGAACCCGAAGAACCGTTAATGCACGGAGAGGTATCCACAAAGTGTGGAGCTGATGATGATGAATTAGCTGTGAATGGGACTATTGGGCTTTCACAACTCAAGAAAACTATATAGTTTTCCAATTGCCTACTCGACGGGTACAAGAAAGGATCTGTATCAGTAGTACCGAAGATTTCTAGATTTGTCGAGTGCGAGAAATTAGCTAGATTTGTCAAGGAATAAAGAGGTAGAGAGGAGCAATTGTGAGTCTGGAGACCAGAATCAACCACTCTCATGGTTCGGTTCCGATAAGAGATTGAGTCTACATAGTACTTCCCTGAATACAGGTATAGAACGGTTCGGTTATTCTCACAGGAGAGCTCGTATCGAGGGTCCCTGCACTCCGGGGGAGGATCATGGCCTTTCAACCAAAATGGGTAGCTAATGTTGACAAGGTTCCCGCATGAAGAAGGGCTGCACTCACTTTTCTGAGCTTCACAATTAGCCTGCAAAACAATGAACAAGGCTGCTATTATGAGGCAGCCTCTTCTCAATTTCACCACCATCCCCTATTTTCTTTCTTGCGTTTAACTTGTGTATAGAGAGGACCCAGCACAGTACACGGAGGTACGTAGCAGATGGAGAGATATAAGGTGTGTTAATAAACACAATTCCCCTTTATCAGGAGAGAAGTTTCTCACCTCTTACCCCTTATTGTACCCTTTATTGTATGGAATTGATGATGAAATATTCAACTCCAGATCAGATGTGACAACCCAAAGTGAGTAACATGATTTTCATTTATTAGGAGAGAAATTTCTCACCTCTTATCCCTTATTGTGCCCTTTATTGTATGGAATTGATGATGAAATATTCAACTCCAAATCAGATGTGACAATCCAAAGTGAGTAGCACGATTTCGGTTTATTAGGAGAGAAGTTTCTCACCTCTTAACCTTTATTGTACATAATTGACGATAAAATATCCAACTCCAAGGATCAGAGGTGACAGCCCAAAGTAGTGGAAGGAAATTCTGTAAACACTTGCAAGTTGCATCATCAGTTCCTTTCTTGGCCCCCCAGGGAAGAATGGGCTTGGACGCTTAAATCAATAATTGGGAGGAGAAACAGTAGTAGCCTCACAATAAGGTAGACTGGCAAGATCAATATGAAAAGGCTCACTGACTATTGAATTATTTCAGCAATGACTCTGGTTCTCATTTATTTTTATTTATTATTTATTTAATTTTTTGGGTAGAATAGTTCCCGTTTATGTTAAAACCATAAAATTTTACATAAGCTTTGTGATTATAATTAAAGTGAAAAAAAGAAGTATGCATCCTCTTGTACAAATTTCTTTATACATCTTTCATACACTAAATAGTGAGATTTACACTGACACTCTCTCTTACCTATTCTGACATATAAATTCCATATGGATAATACCATTATTTAGTTCTTCATTGGTATAAAATGTAGATAGGGATACATGAGGGATCTATATATGATGTCAATGTAGGATGGAATCTCCTATGCCAAATTGATCAATTGGAGCACAATGAGACTATCACAGATTTGTATCCAAGTGCGAACATATCAAAAAACGAGACAAAATGTAAGAAGGCACATGATACTGATAATGTATTAGTCGTTTCACTATAACTAAATATTAAGACGGTGAATATAAGAAGAATATCTAAATGTTTATCCTATGGCATGGCCATCAATAGATACCAAAAGACAAACTTAAAAACTAACCTAAGGACCACCTGTTAGAACTTCCTATGGGTTTGAGATTGAAACCCTATGGAGGAAACCACACAGGAAAAACAAGAACACGAATCTAATAAAATTATGGAGGATCGATTTGTACCTTTCACCTAGTATGCTAAAGATGATTGATGTTGGTCACTCCCACTTTCGCTCTCTTGGCTTGTCTATGGATCTTCTATAGCCCCTTAAACCTCCTTGGTTCTCTCACTTTAGTGGTAAAGTGGGGAAGAGTGAATAATGGTTGTAGGGACCCAAAACCTAGTATTTATAATACTGTCCTGCACTCAAAACCCTAAACCACAATGGGTTGAGCCAGTATATCCCTAAGCTTGAGAGTGGGCCGAACCGGTTCATGTAATTTGACTCTCACCCATTTAATCAACCCGAATAATTAATTTAGCCCATAAATCCAACAATCTCCCACTTGGGCTACATTAATTATAAGGATGTCTTTAAATTGGTGTGGTCATAGAATCTTATTACATTAACCACTCTTACTGTGATTCAGTTGAAAAACCACTCACATCGAATAACAGCAGAAGATACACCTCAATATACGACATACAACTTTCTGTTATTACAAACATAAGTAAGTTTCTTAACACGAATCTATGTGGGATACCATCATAGAAATATTGACATATCCTCAAATTACACTGTTGTCATTCTATGTAGGTCCTTAACTGAGATATTAACCTTCACTGTGGCAAATCGCCTTTGATCTGTGGTTAATATCTAACTGTGGCCTTCCGCCTATGAACTGTGACAAATATTGCATATGAACTGTGACAAATACTGTCTTAAAATATGGCAAACATTACCTTTTGAATTGTGGCAAAATATTGCCTATAACTAAGACAATTACTGCCTATAAAACATTTTCAAATGAAATCATAAACCAAATATTTCAAGAAATAACTGTGCATAATGTAAATGCTAAAACTTAACCATAATTCATCAAACTGTGCCCCAAAACATATGGGCTAAGGTCCAAAACATAAACAAATACTAAACAAAACCAGAACTCCCACTAATCAAGCATTTCAAATAACTGTATGTAAAGAAATCCTAACTACTTGATGTGACCAAATTTTACTTGCTCTCAATTGCTGATGATCAGTCTACCTCACCCTTTATTAGTATCATTCTGCTTATCAACCCCAGAATTCTTCTTTTTCTCTAACCATTTCTTGAAAATAAAACAGTCCTTCTTCACATGTCCTTTCTTATGGCACCAAAAACACTCTACGTTGTTGGTATTCTCTTCATCCTGAGCCTTTTGAGATGTGTCAAGTTCTTGAGAGCTATTAGTCCTGTCATATGGCTTGACGCTTCCTCTGTTGGAAAAATTTTTGTTCCTTCTGCTTGGTCCACCAGAAGATCCCTTGTGAAAAGTTGCATTTGCACTCTCAAACCTAGTTTGTTTCAATTTTTCTTCCTCTTGAGTGCAAATGGAAATGAGCTCATTTAGGCTCCAATCGTCCTTCAGTGCAATGTAGGTAGATTGGATAACCTTATACTGACTAGGGAGGGTATTCAGTGCAATGCGTACAATATATTCTTCATCGATCTGTATTCCAAGATCCTTAAGTTTACCAGCATCAGTAGCTACACCCAAAATGTATTCTCTAACACTCCCACATCCATCATACCTTGTATTCATTAGCCTGGTCATCAATGTGGTTTTCTCAGCTTTCTTGTTGTGTTGAAATCTACCTTTAATAGCATCCAGGAATTCTTTTGCAGTGTCTTTGATCTCTATGTTCCCACGTATAATTTCAGGAACTGCCTTTTTTTTAAAACCAGTATGCACTTTCTGTTTGCTTCAGTCCATTTCTTAAACTTGGTCCTTTCAGCACTTCTGCTCGAGTCTGTGAGAGGCTCAGGTTTAGGCTCCCTAAGTGCCAAGTCTAAGTCAAGAAGACCTAAATGCAATTCTAATTCCTCCACCCACTTTTGATAGTTGTTACCAGTGAGTATTGGGACGGAAGATACATAACTTGAGGGAACTGCCATCTTACTACAGCAGTAACAACAACACAATACATGCCAAATATCAAAATATAAACCATAATATAAAAGCATGTAATACCATCAATATATTTTAAATAAGAGTTACAACTAAAAAATGTATCCCTATCCTTTGGGACAGGAATTAGCTGATGCTCTTATATTATTCTTTTAACTGTGAAAACAACACTAACTTTGGAATTCAATCACCTTTGGGCAAAAGAACTCCAAATTCAATGTCCCTTTCTGAAATGTGGATGATTATCCTCAAACCTTGATGACATAACCTTTGGGAAAGTATCACCTTTACTGTTGGAGAAGATACAATCGAATTGAATGTACCACTTTGGTGGGTTTCACTCAGTTCTATCATATCTTTCCCATTGGAGATGTATATCTTTATGTTCAAAACATACATATAAATGTCACTAGGACAACAATAACCATACAAGAGTCACAACCGCAACTACATTCCTATCCTTTGGGCTAAGAATGCACTGGTCCTCTTGTAAATTTATATTTACTGTGAAAAGAACAATAACTTTTGAAATCCCCTCACCTTTGGGCTTAGGAACCTCTAGGTTACTGTCATTTTCTTAACTTTGGTGACATCACCTTTGGGCAAATGTCACCTACATTGTTTCCCTGTGGAAAATCATGAAATAATAAGATGTACCACTTTGGTGGATTCCACCTCATCATTTCATGGTTTCCTAAAGCAAAATTACTTTGCAACTAAGAATGAGCGGAAGCTTACACCCTTTTCCTTATTAACATATCTCAATTTAAAAAAAAACTTCTCAATTTCATGGCAACCAATAACATATATATTTTTCAAAGCATTGATTTATGCCATTTTGTTTCAATGATTGAAACTAAATACAACATAAAATTTCAAATAAACATGTCATATTAAAAAATTAGATCATTAAATGTGGCCCGAAACAAGGAATCCAACGCAAAAAACAGATTTCAATTTGGCCTTAAAACGAACCTTTAAATGAAATTTAAAGTAGTTTAAATAAAAACCCAAAATGAACAAAAACCAAACAAGTCTTTTTTTTAAATCAATCAAAACCAACCGGTTCAGCCATATGAATTCCGGGTCAAATTCGGGTCAAATGGTCAACGACCCGGTCAACCTTTGACCGAGTCAAATAGTATATATGAGTTGACCCACTGTGTCACCGGTTCGACTCGGTAGGGTTTCCGAGTTGACCCGGCGATGACTCGCC
>NW_024869281.1:378387-391352 GCF_013358625.1 Macadamia integrifolia | reverse complement strand
CAAGGAGGTTATGGTAGTGTGTACAAAGGAAAGCTTTCCAATGAAATTCTAGTTGTTGTTAAGGTCCTTATTAACCATTCCACTAGAGATGGAGAGGACTTCATGAATGAAGTCGGCACCATTGGTACGATTCATCACATAAATTTGGTGCGCCTGGTTGGTTTCTGCTCAGATGGATATAGACGAGCTCTTGTCTATGAATTATTTCCAAATAAGTCACTAGAGAAGTTCATCTTCTCAAGAGATACTAAGAGACCACTCCTTGGTTGGGAGAAACTTCAAGATATAGCTATTGGCATAGCCAAAGGAATAGAATACCTTCACCAAGGGTGTAAGCTGCGTATACTTCACTTTGATATTAAACCTCATAATAGCTTATTAGATGACAACTTCAACCCCAAGATATCTGATTATGGTCTTACAAAATTATTTTCTAAGAACGAAAGTGGCATCTCCATGACTGCAGCAAGAGGGACAATAGGGTATATTTCCCCTGAAGTGTTTTCTAGGAACTTTGGTCATGTTTCTCATAAATCAGATGTTTATAGTTTTGGGATAATGTTACTTGAAATGGTTGGTGGGAGAAAGAACAATGACAGCACTGTCGAGAACAATTGCCAAGTTTACTTTTCCCAATGGATCTATAATCATCTAAGTCGTGGGAAAGAATTGGAAATCAGGATAGATGAAGATGGAGATGCTAGCATTGCTAAGAAGCTAACAATTGTGGCACTTTGGTGTATCGAATGGTACCCAGTTGATGGCCCTTCAATGAAAGTAGTGGTTCAGATGTTGGAAGGAGATAGAGAGAGCTTGATCATGCCACCCAATCCTTTCGACTCTACAATGCCTTCAAACACTAATGCAACTAACAATGAAAGACCACTCAGCATGAAATTACCAATCATCTCTGAATAAGGGTATGGACAATATATTGTTCTCTTTGATATTGATATATGTTAATTAGCATAGCTGAACTTGTAACCATCACTCATTTCAGCCATTATGTTTAAGGAGCTTTGAACTAGATGAATGATCTTGGATTTAATCTATTTGGTTTATATAGAGAACAAAAATCTATATCTTCGTATATTATTCTCTTTCTTTCTTTATTTATTTGGTCTATAGCTATAATGTTCAGCATTGATGTTTTGATGTTTTGTGGTAGAAGAAAAATACATTGATGCAAGCTTTTACATTATAACTAAGGATATTTTTCATATGTTGACTAATCTCTTGTTTGCCATTAAAAGAAAAAAGAAAAAAAAAAAAAAAGAAGTCTCCAGGGAGGTGGGGCTTCCAAGACTGTGTTGACTTCATTAATGCTATAATCAACTACTGAAATAGATATACTCACCTAAGACTTCTGAAACATTTCGAAGCAACCGATCAAATTAAATGAAGGTCAACCATAAAAATTATTGCAAATAATTGGTTGCAACTATAGAACACGGATTTAGGAGAATCTTGATCAATGTTTTTTTCATAAGACCCATGTCTTATTGATATAAAAATTCAAATAAAATAAAATTCTCAGTTTGAGAGCTCACAATATAGCTCCTGGTGCTGAAAATTTTGTCCTTACAATATAGCTTTCCATAATTTTTGTTCTATAACTTAGAATGGTGAATTACATAATTTGTATTCTGAGAAGTAACAACTTGTCATTTGAAACTGTTAGATTCATTAGAACTTTGAATGCTTATCTCTCAAAATGATATTGTGAGACTTTACTGAACAGCAGCTTCAAAAGGTGTGGATTTGTTGGTTTTATTTGTTTGTAGTGTTTCTGTTTCATTTGATTGTCTCTGGCTGATTCTATGTGTTCATCCACTTAAGTCTCCAAGCCAAGCCAGGCCAAGTTAAACAACTGGGGAATTAGCCAATTCTTTATTAACAGATGTCCAAAAAGGCTATGAACCTGATGATATTTGACTTGATGAGATAACTTGAAAAAACTTTGACCATCTCAGCCAGTGAGCTCGAAGTTTCAAGGTTTAATACAGCTGAAATCGGTCCAAGAATTGGGCTGGATTTGGGATCTCTCTCTCCTCAAAGTCGGTGTTGTAGGTAGAGTCTATGAGGCTCTAATTAGTACTGCCTCATGTGCGGACATATAATACCATGAGCGGAGCTAAAATATCAATGGCCAGGGTTAAGCTTGACACCTGTCAGTTTCAGTTTCGGTTTAACCGACTGATTTACCCTAAAATGAAAACTAAATTCCAAGAAATAATTGGTATGACTTCAACTGGCATGGCCCAATTATTACGGAAACTATAAGGAAAGTGGCTGAAGGAGGAAACCCCTAAGAAAAAAAAAAGCCAGTTTGAAGGAGTATCAATTCGTCCGTTTGTTTCGGTTTTGATCGGGCTAAACCGATCTGGCTGATTCGGAATTGGTTATCGTATTGGTATCAAGGGTAAAATCGTAAGAAAAGCCTAATATTTATGAAAAGTAAGTGTAATATTCTAGATCAATATAGCCCATCCTGGATTGGTATCATATCGATATCAACTGATACCGATAACTAAATCCTTAGTATCAAGAGATCGCTACCTGATTGCATGGCTCATGAATTAACCGCAAGATCAATGAGAGCGTATGCCGGAGCATCAATATGGATTAAAGATTTTTTATTTCACATGGGGCAGGGTGATAATTTCATGAACTCTTATGTCTTAACACAATCAAGCAGTGTTCTTTTTCCTGTATATAGAAAATACATATTTTTTTTATAATTTTTGGGTTGATATCTGTCTCTTATCTATTTATATCAATTTGGGTACGATTTTGGTCCAATTTTCTATGTGCAATAGGTTTTGATTGGTTTCCAACTGGTTCAACGATACCAGAATCCAAAACCATATTTCAAGAAGAATCGCTCTATTTGATTTGGCTTCTTTGGTCAATTCGATATGCCTAAAATCAATTTGGGCTAGGGCATGACACTCCAACAGGGAGCCATCCCTCTTATGCATTTCATGTACCCTACACACATCTCCCTAAACAAGGAGGCATGAGACTGATCAGGATATGTCAAGATCTAGGAAAATAATCCTTTATTTTTCTCATCTCTATTTTTCCTTATTTTGTTACCTGCAGAACACGACACGTGGACAACTTTAAGACCAACGCATAAGATATAATAATCCTCATCCAATCTTGACCGTTAAATCCTCTGTTGTCTACGTGTCATGTTCTACAGGTAACAAAATAAGGAAAAACAGGGATGAGAAAAACCGTGGATTTTGATCCCAAGATTTATGGGTTTCAAAGTAAGGCTTTTTATCATTTTAATAATTAATTTTAGGGAAGGCGTTTGTTGCCAGGTTGCATGGCCCCAACACAACAAGTTCTTTTAATTATTTTATCATCTTTAGCCAGGACCTTGTCAGGTTTCTTTTGGGGTTGTCATAATTCAAGCGGAAAGCTTTCGTGCGCTATGGGTGAAGGGAACCCATCTATTGACATTAAATGCTCCCTCCCCCTCCCCCTCATATTTCAAAATTGAATATCCCTTGATCAATCAATGATACCCTCTACGCCATGGTTGATAAAATTGGAATAGAACAGTTAATATCAATTGGATCAGAATGGTGTCAACCTTATTAATCTTTAATCCTGACCTTTTCGATCCTGATCTACATGTATGATACAAGGGTAAAATCATAATAAAATTTTAAGAAAAAAAGGTAGATCTATTTTATTACGGTCCAATCCAGGATGATCCAAATTGATATCAACAAGGATTTAGTTATCGATATCGGTCTCAATCGATAATGATGTGGTAACGATCCAACATCGATTGTATCGGTACAGATTGGTCAATATTACACCTAATTTTCATCAAAATTAGTTTTTTTTTTTTATTATAAGTTTACCTCTGATATCAATACAATATCCGATATTGGATCGACCAGGTACTCGGGATCAATCTCAATCGATACCAATACGTTAAGGATAATCTGATACCAATACCTAAAACCATGGCTATCGACTTTGACTGATCCTATGACGTTCCCGTGTTTTAGAACCTTGCTCTACATATCATCCGAACCCCAGTAAAGGAATATCATTGGTTAAGTCAACCTATCTCCTAATTTTAAAATAGAACTTAGTTTCAATATTTTTCCTCCAATGTAGAGATTATGTAGATGAAGTTCAATGACGAATTTAAAATATAAAACCCCCATGTCACACCCTGCTAGTGTTTTAATGAACTATTACAACCTATAATATTATTAATGTATAATTTAAATTTCCTTTCACCATTAATATAAAATATGGCTTGTGACCCCAAATTGGTCTCTTTTCATGGTGATAAGATGGGGAGTTGCACTGCAAAGGTGTGGGCCCCACAGTGCCCTAAAAATCTATATTCTAGCTCTCCCACCGACTGACGATTGACGTTGGCAGTTGCGGTCTTCTTAATCCAATTTGGGTGTGTATTATTAGGGTCCAAGATGTCCCATCCCATCTGAATTTAAAATTACCTAATTACCCATGTTTCTTGATGGTTTCTCTAATGCTGCTGGTAGGCCGAACATTAATATGTGGGAACATCTTTGTCTTCTTGACACTCTAATCATACCAAGGCTACCTTCCTCTTCTCTACTTCTTGTCTTGAACATAGAGTAGGGGTTAAACTCAAATTAAGGTGGTACACCCTCCGGCCCCACCCCCTAAAAAAAGAAAAAGAAAAAGTAAAAAAAGAATGGGCTCGTTTATAATGCATTTTGCACAATAACGCTCATCATAATTATATGAGATTATTGAGAAGATTATACAAATTTAAGTTTTCCTATCATCTTTTTTAAAGAGATATATAATGATGTCAATTAATTAACCTCTGACTGATGGATATCTAGGCTTAAGGATATATAATTTGGCCTATGTATATATAATGAATTTGATATGTCAGGTCATATTCTACCCAAAAAAAAAAAAAAAAGAGATATGTCAGGTCGATAAATCTATCCTATTTTGAAACTTATCTCTCTTCCCTTCCCTCTGGCATTAACAGAATGTTTGGATGGTTTCTCTCTTAAAATTAGTGACTCTCAAAATGTTTGGTTATGTGCCCCTTTTCTGATGACAAAATTAAACAATCAATTTTCTAAATTAGAAAATTCGGCGACATAAAAACCAAGTTTGAATGATTTACTTGCTAAATTTATCAAGCAAACTGGATTGCGTTAGGTGTAGATATTGTGGATGGGGTTCCAAGATTTTTTTTATCAATGGATTTATGCTTATAAACCTGAATAAAACGATTGTTATTCCTTATTTTGGTAGAAACCATCATTATTCTCATTCCTTTAAAAAGAAAAAGAGGGTTGGTGGGTTGTGTTGCTAAGGGATTTTCATTTATTAGGAGAGAAGTTTCTCACCTCTTACCCCTTATTGTACATAATTGATGATGAAATATCCAACTCCAAGGATCAGACGTGACAGACCAAAGTGAGTGAAAGGAAATTCTGTAAACACTTGCAAGTTGCATCATCAGCTACTTTCTTGGCCCCCAGAGAAGAATGGTCTTGGACGCTTAAATAAATAATTGAGAGGAGAAACAGTAATAGCCTCACAATAAGGTAGACTGGCAAGATCAATATGAAGAGGCTGAGTGACTATTGAATTATTTCAGCAATGACTATAGTTCTCATTTATTTTTATTTATTATTTATTTAATTTTTTGGGTAGAATAGTTCTCGCTTATGTTAAGACCAACAAATTTTATAGAAGCTTTGTGATTATAATTAAAGTGAAAAAAGAAGTATGCATCCTCTTTACAAATTTCTTTATACTCCTTTCACACACTAAATAGTGAGATGTACATGCACTGACACTCTCTCTTACTTATTTGGACATATAAATTCCATATGGATAATACCATTATTTAGTTCTTTATTGGTATAATGTGTAGATAGGGATACATAAGGGATCGATATGTGGTGTCGATGTAGGATAGAATCTCCTATGCCAAAGTGATCAATTGGAGCACAATAAGAGTATCACAGGTTTGTATCCAAGGGGGAACTTATCAAAAAAGTGAGAAAATGTAAGAAGGCACATGATGCTGATAATGTATCAGTCAAGGCGGTGAATATAAAAAGAATATCTAAATGTTTATCCTATGGCATGGCCATCAATAGATACCAAAGACAAACTTAAAAAGTAACCCAAGGGACCACCTACAACAAAACCATCAACACCCCGTAGAGTCAACAACACAATGCTAAGTAGTTTCCCTTACTGCCAAAATAAATAAAATTAGGTGTACATCAATTTTCAAATCAGTAACAAGACTATTCTTTGCTATCTCATAAAATATCTACTCGAACAAACTTTGACTGGTCATCCACGAAAAAGATGCCTGTAGACAAATACTTTTCTCAGCTAAGGCATCGGCTACAAAGTTGATTTCTCCATACATTGAGAAATTTTCCATGAGATAGAGTCAATAAATGGCCTGATGCATGCCCTTTTTCGTATGCCCTTTTTCGTTGAAACCTCCGGAGGATAGTAGAATTCAGCATAAAAGTCACCACAATCATCAAGTCACTTTCAATCCTTTCATAATTGAGTCAAAAGTCCAAGACATCCTTGTTTATAGTTACCTGCATGCATTGTCTAGCTGACTTCTCAGTACATGCATTTAGAATTTGATACATTCTTCCATAAGCTAAGTATTTACGTTTTATAAAAATAATTTGAAAATAACTTATCATTATATTATTATCAAAACCAGTTGTTATTGTCCTACATACTTTTAAGTATACATGTGACTTGAATTGAAAAAAAAAAATATACTAAAAAACTTAAAAAATGTTACAAATTATTTCATACCTTAAGAGTGTCAATAGAAAATCCCTTATTTATATAAGCAATGTTAGGAGGGATCTATGGGTTCTGTTGTTACTTCCACCCCCTTCAATTTCACTTTGCATCACATGGTATGCCATAAAGTAGTGCCCTTTGATTACATCCCCCTCCCCATTTATTTTATTTTTATTTTGTATTTTTTATGCCTTCTTCCTTACTTTGAAATATATTTGAATGCGACACATAAATGTACACATTAAAACTTGAAATCTAAATTTGAAACTTGGTGCCAGTAAACACAATTATGGACCTGCTTATTAGAAACTAAACCCCATAGGAAACCAGGTTTTGAAAATCAAAGATAGATTTGAGTTGCAAAGAAAAATGTTTATTAGAGTTGTGGGGAGATATTATTTTTCTTTCCTTTAGTTAGTGTGTGTGTGGGGGGGGGGGGGAGGATGAAATTAATCTTTTAGGCTCCATTTGGTTAGATGTGAAATAAATTGAAACCAAAATAAACTGAAAATTCTGTAATGATTGCCAACAACAACTATGTCACAAAATAAAAAAAATATTAAACATATATGGTGATGAATTTATGCTTCAGCTTTCAATCAATTGAATGGGATTTTCTTCACCTCATTTTATATCACTTTGCATCAATCTTACCTCCTATTTGGAGAATTGTCTTATAACGGTTACTTTTGAACCCTTCTGTCCCCTCACATATCTGTGAAGCCCTTCACTCAATAGTTTGAGTCTTTAGGATGAATTTTACATGGTATCAGAATGGGTTTTCTCTTTCCAATCATATTTTGGCTATCTCTAGACCTATCTCAATTCATCCGTTCACATGTATCCACACCCGCTACACATGAGGAGGGGGAATTTCAACCTAATATAACCAGTGAAAAAAACCGTCTTATTCTCTAATTACTCCAAGCATTCTCTTCTTTTTTGCCTACGACTTGAATAACTCCAGGAGCTAGCATCTAGAAATAAAGAATGGACCCACTAGGACAAAGAATATTGACTTAGACTATGTTTGACTGTTAAGGGAAATTAAAGGGAAGGGAAGTGAAATTTTCAAACTTAAAAAAGAAATATTTTGTAATTGTGACCTATGTGATCCTATGTAATTGTATAAACTAGTTAAATTTTTTACCATATTTAGTAATGACACATTTTACATGTAATTTTTATTTTGAATTTTATAGCAAAGAGTTTTGGATGCAAAGTACAATAAAATTTAATAACCAAATATTACGGTATAATTTGGAGTTAGTGATATAATCACATGGGGTAAGGATACAAAATTTCCCTTTCCTTCCTTTTAATTCCCCTTGCAACCATAGTTAGTAAGTTCGGGAACGGATATGTACTGCAATTAAATGGACCACACGGTAATAATACTTTTCAAAAAATTCGTTGCAACAAATCACGTATGGCAATTATACGGTACGTGTTTAATATGGTTGCTCTGTCAAAATCCAGGAGTAAAAATTCGGGACTAAAAATGACTGTTTGAAACTAAATTCTAATCTACCATGTTTTTATGGACGCTAAAATCCAATCTGATTTTCCAATTTGAAATCTTTTTCCATTCCTTTGAATTTTCACATTTAATTTTAATTAAATTTAACCCCTAAAAAGGATATGGTAGAAAGAACTAAGAGGAGAATCAAACATCATCTCATCTCGTAACTTTAACATGTTCTCTTCTTCTTGGTACGAAAACAAGGTTCAAGAAGATGGAGAATAAGTGTTTGCAATTGTTCATCCCAGAGATGCGCTTGGATTTTCTTGAAATTTCCATCGGGGTACATTCTAAGACCAGTCATGGATCAATTTTAAGGCTCAAGAACCTCCTCCCTTCAACCCCTTTGATTTCTCAGATGCAATATTACAAGAACAAAGGGAGGAGAACACCTGTGTCATTTCCCTCTTTTTAATTCTTGACATTGTCTAGCTGCAACTATGTTTGTAAATAATTGTTGGTCAAATTCAAATGGCGATTGTATGTTACATTTCCTAAAAAGGTTTTTATTTCAACCCCTTTTGGAGAATCCTGCCCTTAGCCATCTTTGTCCATGTGAGTCACCTCTTTTGAATCTTTCTTGCTTCTCATTAAAAATTATTTGCAAATGCAATCACCCTTGATTGGATTTTCAACTACCAATGGGAAGAGAAACAGAGAAGAGGAAGGGTTGAATGGGTTTTCAACAATAGATGGGAAGAGAAATGGAGAAGAGAATGAGAGCAGGGGGTATTGATGTCTTACCTATCGCCCTCGGTAGCTGGCCGCTATAAACAGAGATGGAGAAGGGGTCACTGGGGCAAGGGTTCCTCCTTTTTTTGGTTTACTTAGATGAGGGAAGAAGAAGGGTTATAGTTTTGATCGATTAGGGTTCCTGATAGAAGACATGGGTCGGGAATCGGGATTTGACCCATTTGGGTTAATCTCATTTTTTTTTTTTAACCCAAAAGTTTTATTGAGTATGTAACATATCAAATGAGTATTATTCGTGTATAATACAATTATCTTTAAAATCCGCGTATTAAACTGTTTTTTTGGATTGATATGCCAAATTACGAACTTTTGAATTAAACGTTCGGATGTCCGTATTATACGCGTATAATACGCTTATTCTACTAACTATGCTTGCAACGAAACAGAGCCTCAATTTGAAAATATAAGTTACTTTCCAACCATTTCCATCATGAGTGGATCAAGGAGAGAGCAATCCACAATGCAGACTAGTATGGTTTTCGTCTCCTTCTTCCTCTTCTTTGCCGTAGCCATCTCATCTTCAAAGCTTGCTGCAACCAAAAATGAGTGCATGTTACCATCAAAGCCGTGCAGCAATGATGGTCCTGACATTCGATTTCCTTTCTGGATAAAGGGCCAGCATCCCGAGCACTGTGGCTATCCTGGCTTCGCTGTATCTTGCACTTCCATGAAACAAACTCTGCTGAAGTTACCATTTTCGGGTTCCTTCTTTGTAAGGAGCATTAACTATGCATCACAGACACTGGCTTTATATGACCCAGATGGCTGCCTTCCTCAAAAGCTTCTTCATCTCAATTTATCTGCCTCTCCCTTTCTCAGAGGATCTCAACAACCTGATTATGAGGAACAGATCACTTTCCTCAATTGTTCAGCAACAGAACCAGAACGGGATATTCCTTCTTATTATGGGACCCTGATTTCCTGCCTTGGCGTCCCTAGGCGCCAAGTTTATGCCTTCTCATATCTATCTCCATTAGGCCTGCCCTTGTCGTTTTGCAAAAAAATTAAGACCATAGATGTTCTGTATCTGTTTTCAGATCTCACACTGAGTTGGTCTCAACCATCGTGTGGAAGTACTTGTGAAGTAAATGGAAGCTATTGCAGATTGAAGAACAACAGTAACAGAAGTGGACCTGAAACTACTGAATGCTTTACCCTCCCAAAATCTACTCCACCACCAGTCTTGGGTATGTATTATTAACACGCTCCCTCTCTCTATATCACTTTATTTGTGCCATAACTATATTATTCTACCATTCTACTTCATAATTTTAATTTAGTTTTCAAGGAAACCCTAATCTCGATCGATTGCCCTCCACCTTTACTATCCAGTGTTTAATTTGAGCACAGTTTAAACAACCAGCTAGACGAGTTTTGTGCCTTGTTCTGCTTTCTCTGTATTCTGTAAGTTGTTTTGTTTTTGTTTTTTGGATTTTGGTTTTTCTAATGCATCTCTTGCTCCATACAAATAATAAAATATAAAGATAATAAACCAGACAAGACGTTTGCCGAGTCTGATTTTGACACGCATTTAGGAAGTTAGATTATATATCCGCAGCTCATAACGTGTCTTAGTTTGAGAGGTTGAGTGCTCTGTAGTTTTTTTTTCTTTTTTTTTTTGGGAGTGTGGCGTGGTTTCTTTCCAAGAGCTAGTCTTGGACCGGCACCCCTTTTATCTGTCTCTATTGTCTTCCTTGTAAAATGACTTCTTTGCATGAATTGAATTTTTTTTTTGGCAGATTTGGATTGAACTGAATGGGACTGATTGGGTCTTGCCCAGGTGTGGGAACTACGCTCCCAAACACAAAACGTCTTTCATTTTTGGTATTATAATTTTTTTTTAATAAAAATTAACTTATTTTTTCACACAGATGACCCTATCTATCCCGGCCGGGCTGTCCTTCGGCTAAGTGTTTCCTCCTTTCTTTTTCTTTCTTTTTCTTTTTTTTGTTTTGTTTTGTTTTGTTTTTTGTTTTTTTTTTGGGGGTGTGTGGTGGGGAGTGGGGGAGACGATATGAAATTGTTATGAATATGCTCATGACAAGGTAAAATTAGTGGGGACCAAATTTCAGATGCAAGCAATTTTCTTTTTTAACTTAATGATCAGATTTAAACAAACATGTAAAATTACCCTATGCTGGATTACTAAACTACAGCTTCAATCTTTTAATATGAGAGAGAGAGAGAGAGAGACAGAGAGAGAGAGAGAGAGAGAGAGAGATGCACTTCAATTGAAAAATCATGTATGGTTGTGTTATATATATAGGGTATCAAAACCCGATCTTTGGCTTTGTACATGTAATAATATCAACAAAGTTTTTCCTTACATGAGTGGATGTGTTAATTCATCTTTATTTTTTTTTATTCTTTTATTTTTTATTTTTTCCAGATACATCTGCGAAGAATGTGCTTACAGGTAAAATCACATACATATTCGCCTTTAATAAGCTTCATGTATTACTAAGAAATTCTATTTTGTCACTTATTAATTTTTAGTATTTCATCACAGGTGTAATCACAGGTGTAATCATAGGCTTCTTTCTTTTTGTTGTGGCAATGATGATATCCATCAAACACTACCATGAGTACAAATCAGATAAAATTGAAAAACAGAACCAAGTGAGGATTCTAAAATTCTTAGATGACTACAAAGCCCTCAAGCCCTCAAGGTACACATTTGCTGACATTAAGAGGATTACAAATCAGTTTAAGGAAAAGCTGGGACAAGGAGGTTACGGTAGTGTGTACAAAGGTAAGCTTTCCAATGAAATTCTAGTTGCTGTTAAGGTCCTTATTAACAATTCCACCAGAGATGGAGAGGACTTCATTAATGAAGTCGCCACCATTGGTACGATTCATCACATAAATGTGGTGCGCCTGGTTGGTTTCTGCGCAGATGGATATAGACGAGCTCTTGTCTATGAATTTTTGCCGAATGAGTCACTAGAGAAGTTCATCTTCTCAAGAAATACTAAGAGACCACTCCTTGGTTGGGAGAAACTTCAAGATATAGCTATTGGCATAGCCAAAGGAATAGAATACCTTCATCAAGGGTGTGAGCTACGTATACTTCACTTTGATATTAAACCTCATAATATCTTATTAGATGACAACTTCAACCCCAAGATATCTGATTTTGGTCTTGCAAAATTATTTTCTAAGGACGAGAGTGCCATCTCCATGACTGCAGCAAGAGGGACAATAGGATATATTGCCCCTGAAGTGTTTTCTAGGAACTTTGGTCATGTTTCTCATAAATCAGATGTTTATAGTTTTGGAATAATGTTGCTTGAAATGGTTGGTGGGAGAAAAAACATTGACAGCACTGTCGAGAACAGTAGCCAAGTTTACTTTTCCCAATGGATCTATAATCATCTGAGTCATGGGAAAGAATTGGAAATCAGGATAGATGAAGATGGAGATGCTAGCATTGCTAAGAAGCTAACAATTGTGGCACTTTGGTGTATCCAGTGGTACCCAGTTGATCGCCCTTCAATGAAAGTAGTGGTTCAGATGTTGGAAGGAGATAGAGAGAGCTTGATCATGCCACCCAATCCTTTTGACTCTACAATGCCTTCAAACACTAAGGCAATTAACAGTGAAAGACCTCTCTGCATGAAATTACCAATCATATCTGAATAAGGGTGTGGACAATATGTTGTTTTCTTTGATATTGATATAAGTTAATTAGCATAGCTGAACTTGTAACCATCACTCATTTCAGCCATTATGTTTAAGGAGCTTTGAACTAGATGAATGATCTTGGATTTAATCTATCTGGTTTATGTAGAGAACAAAAATATATAGCTTCGTATATTATTTTCTTTTCTTTTTTTTCTTTTTTTTTGGG
>NW_024869281.1:361596-378279 GCF_013358625.1 Macadamia integrifolia | reverse complement strand
TCATATGTTGACTAATCTCTTGTTTACCATTAAAAGAAAAATGAAAAAAAGAAGCCCTCAGGGAGGTGGGGCTTCCAATACTGTGTGACTTCATTAATGCTATAATCAACTACTGAAAGAGATATACTCATCCAAGACTTCTGGAACATTTCAAAGCAACGGACCAAATTAAATGAAGTTCAACCATAAAAATTATTGCATATAATTGGTTGCAACTATAGAACATGCATTTAGGAGAATCTTGATCACCCATGTCTGATTGATATAAAAATTAAAATAAAATAAAATTCATGTTTGAGAGCTCACAATATAGCTGCTAGGTGCTGAAAATTTTGTCATTGCAATATGGCTTTCCATAATTTTTGTTCTATAACTTAGAATGGTTAACTACATAATTTGTATTCTGGGAAGTGAGAACTTGTCATTTGAAACTGTTAGATGCATTAGAACTTTGAATTCTTGTCTCTCAAAGTCATATTGTGAGACTTTACTGAACAGAAGCTGCAATTACACAATGTGATTCTAGTGGCACATCAAAATTTCTTTTGACAGTTCTATAATTATGTTATTTGCCCACCCAATTGATTCAAGAGGCGTGGATTTGTTGGTTTTATTTGTTTGTAGTGTCTCTGTTTCATTCTTACCAAAAAAAAGTCTCTGTTTCATTTGATTGTTTCTGGCTGATTCGGTTTTCATCCACTCAAGTCTCCAGGCCGGGCCAAGTTAAACGACTGGGAAATTAGCCAATTCCTTAACTTGAAAAAACTTGAAAAAATTACTTAATTACCCACTTATGGGTCTTCCTTTACAAAATTACCCATCAAAAGTTTCAGTTAACAAAAATACCCAAAATTAAGTTTTCCTTTACAAAATTATCAACTTAAAGTTTAAGTTAACAAAAATACCTAAAATTGAGTTTGGATTTTCAAAACTACCCGCTCAAAGTTTCAATAATAATAAAATACATGATTATATGTGGAAGATGAAGACTCACTATTTTGGATAGTTTTATAAATCCAAACCTGATTTTGAGTAGTTTTGTTAATTGAAACTTTGGGTGGATAGTTTTGTAAACCCAAACCTAATTTTGGGTATTTTTGTTAATCAAATTTTTTATGAGTAATTTTATAAAGGGAAACCCAAAAGTGGGTAATCATGTAATTTTTTTACAGATCATCAGATCAGTCGGATCCAGTGGATACGGATCCGAGCAATCAACCCTATACGGTGGAAATCGGTCCAAGAATTGGGCTGGATTTGGGATCTCTCTCTCTCTCTCTCTCTCTCTCTCTCTCTCTCTCTCTCTCGTCAAAGTCGGCAAAGGCTCTAATTAGTATTGCCTCATGTGCGGACATATAATACCAGGAGCAGAGCTAAAGCATCAATGGCCAGAGTTAAGCGTGACACCTGTCAGTTTCAGTGTCGGTATAACCGACTGATTTACCCTAATGTGAAAACTAAATTCCAAGAAATAATTGGCTATGACTTCAACTGGCATGGTCCAACTATTATGGAAACCATAAGGAAAGTGGTTGGGAGTAGGGGTGTTGACATGGGATGAGGTGATGAGGTGGTGAGGTGCTTACCAGTAGAGAAAAAACACTAAAGGAGTTCGGAGTATCAATCCGTCCGTTTGTTTTGGTTTTGATCGGGCTAAATCGGTTTTGGTATCGGTTGAGACCGATATCAATACTTGGCTGATTTGGAATTGGTTATTGTATTTGTATCAAGGGTAAAATCTTAAGAAAACCTAATCTTTATGAAAAGTAAGTATAATATTCCAGATCGATATAGCCCATCCTGGATTGGTATCATATCGATAACTAAATCCTTGGTATTAAGAGATCGCTACCTGATTGCATGGCCCATGCATTAGCATAGGATCAATGAGAGCGCGTGCCGAGGCATCAATATGGATTAGAGATTTTTTATTTCACATGGGGCACGGTGGTAATTTCATGAGCTCTTATGTCTTGACATAACCAAGCAGTGTTCTTTTTCCTAAATATAGAAAATACATGTTTTTGTATAATTTTTGGGTTGATATTTGTCTCTTATCAATTTATATCAATTTGGGTACGATTTTGGTCCAATTTTCTATGTGCAGTATAGTTTCGATCGGTTTTCAATTGGTTCTATAATACTAGAATCGAAAACCAAATAAAAAAAGAATCGCTCCGTTGGATTTGGTTTCTTTGGTCAATTCGATTTGCCTAAAATCAATTTGGGTCATACACTTGCACGTATCACAAGGCTATGTACGGATAATAAAGGTACGTAGCCGTATTTTATGATGAGTATATATTTTAAATCACATACCGGGAGTGAAATACGTGTCAGGAGCCAAGTCCCGTTGAAATCCCAATTATTTGGCTAAGTTTCGACCGACTGGTGAGTGGTCATAAGTGGGTCGGACCTAACAGTGTGACCTACCGGTCTGATCATTAGATATTTTGACCCAAATAAAAATAGCATTTTGACTTTTCTTTTTCCTCATTTAATACTTTAGAAGGTGGGTGAGAAGAGTAAAGAAGAGAGAGAGAAGAATGAAGGAAAATGAAGAAAAAGAGGAAGAAATGTTCATGGTGCGACGCCGAGGTTAAATATTTTTATTTCGGCATCGAAAAAGTGATCCTCGTCTTGAGATCTGCGATTTGAGGTGAGTAAAGACTATATTTCTTAAACCCTCAAGAAATCCTAAGTGAAACCCTTTGATTCTGGTAGAAGTTCTTTAGATCTTATTAATCCCACTTGAGAAGATGAATCTAAGGTTTAATGGAAGACCTACATGTTGATTTTGAAGGTTTATATGAAGAAATCGCAAGAATTGAAGAGCATTTGATGATTTTTTGAGTTGAAGAAGAGATTTGGAGTTTTGAAGGTATTTTTGAGCAAAGAGGTATGATTCGCACTTAAACTTTTAAATCAATCCTAGATCTAGGTCGGAATCACATGGGACCTTAGATGTGTGAAAAATGCGGTTGAATTGACCCCTCATAGTTTCTCCAAGATGGGATGAAGAGTGAAAGTGAACAGTAGAAACCCACTATAGACCAGTGGGCGGCACTGGTAGGTGTCAAACCCACCAGACTGGGCTTCTAGCCCGATCAACGGGCTAGACCAACGGGTACCTATCCCATCGGTAGGGGCCCACTGATTTGGATAGAGCCTCTGTCCCAACCAGGCGCCCATCGGTTGACTAACCAATGGGGCCTATTGGGCTCCGATAGGGCTCAAATTTGTCGGGCAACCCCCTATAGTGATTTTAAACGCGTTGAGATCATCGTACTTCGTTGATTATGATCCTAAAGTAGAGATATTCTAAACTCAACATTTTTATAATAGGTTTTACTAGAAACTCACGTCACCGTACACCGGATCTCGCTTGTACTGGGCGTGAACTATTTTACATGATCGGTAAGTGGGAAGTGGATGTTGACTTTATTTTTGGAGTCTTTTTGCATCATTCCATAATTATTGTAAACTAGCCATATCATCACTTTATCACTGTGTATAGATTAGCCATCTATGAATGCCAATTGCATGCATTATGAAATTTGTTTATGATCTGTTATGCTGTAAATTTAATATTAAATGCTTAATTCTTGTTATGAATTACGAGATGAATGATTTCAATTACTAAACATGATGTATTGCTAGATTAGATGCCGTAGTCTGGCTCGAAAACGAATGCATTGGTGGCTCATGGAATAGGACGCGGTGGCATTATACAGTCGTACTATCTCATATAGAAGTATACGGTTAAGAATGATATTTCCTTATACTATGACCCTTCCCAGTAGGGGTTTATGTAATACCCCGCTTCTTAAACCCGGTCGGATTTCACGGTTGAACCGGTTTAACCATGCAGGAACCGAGCCAGAGGAAATTAAAGCGGGTTCCTTATGGGCTATGATGGCTCGGGTGACTTTAAACACCGGCTGGCCCGACAAGTCTGAGCCAGTGCCAGAAGAGGCGGGGGTGCCCAAGCCGTGTACATGCACCCACCATAAGGCTATGTACGGATGAAGTAGGTATTGTAGCCGTATTTTAAGGTATATACGTATGCTACATCATATGCCGGGGGTGGGGTTCGCACCGAGGCCCGAACCCGATCAAAATCCCAAGTTTGGCCCTCAGGTGGGTAGGACAGGTGGGTACACCCACCCACCTGAGTGACCCATCCATGTGCACTATTCACTTAATTAGGAATTATATATATAGCTTTATGTTTTCTTTTCTTTCCATTTATGTCACCCGTACGTTGGTGAGAATAGTAAAGAGGAGAGAGAAAAGAAAAGGGCAGAAGAAGGGAAGAGAAGGAAGAGGAAGAAAAGAGGGATTTCAGCGGCGCCGAAGCTTGATCTTCCCATTCCGGCGCCGGGAGAGTGATCTTCAACTCTAGATCTACAGTTAGAGGTAAGCAAAGTTGGGTTTTGTGAACATTCACCATACCCAAGCTTTAAACCCTTGATTCAAGTATGGTTTCTTGAGATCTTGTAGATCCCCTTTGAAATGATGAATCTAAGGTTTAATAGATGATTTATGTGTTGATCTTGAAGGATTTGAAGAGATATTGACAAGGTGGAAGAAGCATTGTGGGTTTGAAGTGATTTGGAGGGTTTGAAGTCATTCTTGAGCAAAGAAGGTAAGATGGTTTCTCATCACTTGAATCTAACCTAGATCTAAGTTAGAACCATCCTATAGGACCTTGAAGGTGTGAAGAATGGGTTGAGAAAAGCCCCATTTGAATCCCCAAAGAATGGAGAAAGTGGCCCTTCGGGCCCAACCGGCGGGCCCCTACCCGCCGGTCCCAACTGGTGGGTAGGACCGGTGGGCCAGACTACCCACCTGTCTGACCCACCCGTGTGGCCCCGAAGGTGATCCTTATGTCCGATCGAACCCAAATCGGATGTGTGACCTTCTTTTAATGTTCTAAACATGATTTTATCATCGGATCGCATTAATTTTGATCCTAAAATGGTGAAGTACTAACCTCGCTCAATTATGTTAGGTTCACCAAATCCTACCTGATTCGCATCGGATCTCACCCGTACCAAACGGGAATCCTCGTAAGCTACAAGTAAGTGGGGAGAGGACGTTTGGCCTTGTTTCAAGGTATTGTTTGGCATTCATTTAATTATATCTAGTCTAGTCATGCCATCATGAATATGCTATGTAGACTATTCATTCCACACATTGATGTGCATATGTGCTATGTTTACTTTCCAATTGCCAATTGAATGAGATGCTTATATGTTGAATGTGGACATCATTGTGCATGTTGCATTGATTGACTAGATGCCGTAGTCGGCTTGGAGACGAGTGCATTGGTGGCCCGTGGAATGGGACACGGAGGCACTATGCAATCGTACTATTGTCATATAGGAGCATGTGGTACTAGGATTCTCACCATCCCGTGCTACGACCCTTCCCAACAGAAGTTAAGGTGTTGGGTTATCATTTGGGGGGAAGTAGTGGTCGCGGTCGTCGGGTCACTGTGGCGGTTAGACATAACGCCCGACGAGTCATGTAGGACAGTCGGCAACCCCGGTGGTACATTCAAGAGGGCCAATCGTACTGCTTTTAAATTGCTGGAGTCAGCACCTTTATTTTCAGTCATTTACATTTCTGTTGAGAGCCGGTGGACGGCATTGTCTTTACTTTTCCGAGTACTCACGGTGGGCCTTCTCCGACAGCCCTATGGGCGTATCGCAGGAGGGAGTTCGCGGCTCATACCCGGAGTATACGCGCACTGTGGTTGTAGTAGCACTAAAACCAAGGACTTAGTAATGTTGTTTAGGTGGATGTGATTTAAAATGTATAGCATGGCATGTAGTGCATATGATGTGTTGTGATGTGTAGACTGTTGTGTGGTCCATCTTTCTACTTACTGAGCTAGTGAGCTCATCCCACGTGTACACCCCTTTTTAGATGATTTTGCAGGTCATACATCTGAGGAGTATGGGGTGGGTCCCATAGTCGAGTTTCCTGAAGAGGACTGGTGGACCCCTGAGGAGTTAGAGCACGGCGCTGACTGCTCGTGCGAGAGCTGTGCTGCGGGACAGCAGTTCTGAGGCCGAGCTGAGCTCCACCTTTGAGGCCGTACTGAGCTCCACTTCTGAGGCCGAGCTAAGCTCTACTACGTGATGCCGAGCTGGGCTCAACCCTTGCCGCCGAGCTGAGCTCTAGCCTTGATACCGAGCCGAGCTGTGTACTCTGATTGTTTTGATGATTTTCTGTACATACTTGATCTATGAATTGTACTTTTATTGTGTAATTATCATGCCTTCGGGCCCACATGTATATAATTATTGTATCACAATTCGGGTATCAAGTATATGGGGTTTATTCACAGGTAAAACTTAGTCTTCCACTGATCTGATGAACTTATATCAGTTGTGCGTATGTTGTGGTGGAATACAGTATCTGATGATCCTGGCAGGTTTGGGTTAACCGGTGTTAACTCGATCACTGGCCCGGTTCAGTGTGAACGGGTTGTGACAAACGGTGGTATCAGAGCGTGATGCTCTGCTCCACTCACAGCATACCATTAGAATCCAGTAGACTCTATAATAGGGAAATGGGGTTGGGTTAATATAAAAGCTTTAAAGATTAAAAGCCAAAGAAAGAAAGTAGAAAAAGGGGTTGTATTATATGTTGCATTCATGGCATGCGTTAGTATAGATAAAAGGGGATTAGGTTGGTGATATAACCTATAGAGTACTATTTCGATGAAATTTCAGCAGCATAATGGCGTAAAATGGGATTTCCAAAAATTTTACATAAATACCTTATAAACAACAGATAATATGATATAACAATGACCAAAAGTAGCAAATACACAATTAAACGACACAAGTGTTTAACATTTGATTCCACCACAAAATCCACTATCCAAAAATATATCATTCCATTAATGAAACCAGTTACAGCGTAAATACAAGGAATGATAAGAAATGAAATATACAACAAGGTCTATGAAAAGGGAAAACAGGTAAACAGCTGGTGTGGGTGAGCCAAGCCCTCACTGGTCGTCGTCGTCATCATTGATGATCACCACGTTCGCCGGAGGCCTAGAGTTGACGTTGAGGCGATGATCGTAATAATCGAACCTCACGTTCACCAGCCGTACCTCCCTCCAAAGCCGACTAAAATCTGCTGAGATAACGTTGGCCGTGGTGTCCAAGTCCTGACCCAGCCTAAGGATGGAATCCTCCAAGGTGGCCTGCCTCTCCAGGATGCATTCCTCCCTGGAGGCAATCTCGTCCAGCCGTCTCAGTAGCTGAACCTGGCCATCCTGCAAGGCCCGCATGGAGGACGTCATGCCCTCTAAGTCGTAGACACCACTCCCAGGTGGTGGAGCTCCATGTGGTGAGGCTGCAACTCTGGAAGAACTAGGGCCAGGACCTCTCGACTCCTGAGGCGCCTCCTCAGGGATGCCACCACCCATCAGATCCTCCTCCTCGTCCTGAGGAACGGAGTCCTCATCCTCCTCACTGGACTCCTCCTCCATGTGGACGTCCTCCGTAGGGGCAGCCCTCCTACCCCTACCTCTCTGAGCTCCTGATCTCGGAGGTGAATCCATGAGGGTCTGGAGACCCATCCTCAGGAGGTTTCTCCAGTCGAACCTATCAGCCGGAGTCTTCCCCTCCTCACCGCTCAGATCCACCCCGAAGAACTCGAAGATCCTAGTGAGGATCCTGCCGTAAGGAAATCCTCCATCCTCAGGGTGGGAAGTATGGTGCTTCATCGTCCTGAGAATAATGTAGGGGAGGCACAAGTGCTCGCCGCCTCCCTCTGCGGCCGTGAAAATGCAGAATGCAATGAAAGCCGCCATGAAACCCACCTGGTTCCGATGACCTCCTCTGGGGAGCAGGTTGAACTGGATCAACCGGGCGAATAGACGAACCTCAGGGTAGAAGGATGTCTCGGACTCCGGGCGACTGCTGCTGCCGCAGATGGTCTCGTAGATGAAGTCCGGTGTCGCCAGGCTCATGAACGGTCCCTGAGGCCTACCCCTGGGGGGACTGTAGTATCGGTGTCCCGCCGCCGATATACCCAAGATACTGGCCAAGGTGCCCACCGTCAGCTGGATGTCCACCCCCTTCACCAAGCTGCTAATGGTGAACTCCCCGTACGGATACGACACCTCCAGGTTACAATAGAACCGACGGACGAGCTGCTCGTAGCATGGTCGGTCCACATGAAGAATAGAGTCCCAGCCCAATGCTGAGAACCTCTCCTGAAGCCTAGCCTTGTGGAAGTCCTCGACTACCACGGTCTTCTCCATCATCACTGACCCCTTTAGGAAGTTGGGCCAGTTGGCTGCTGCCTCTGCACTAAGGAAGTGCTCCTCATCATAGTCTGAGGGGTCAGACTGGGCAGGTGCGGGTCTCCCTATGAGAGGAGCTGAAGAGCTAGTCTCTGCACTCTTCCGCTTAGAAGCGGTAGTCTTACGTCGAGCGCCAGAGGAAGATGGTCCCTTGCTGGCGCTAGATGACATCCTGACAATAAGAAAGGGAAGTAGGGTTAGTAAGTAATGGAAAATGACAGCATTAGAAAGGGGAAACCCAAAACCCGAATACTCGTAAAGTGGAAACGGTGACAAGCTAGAAATGATAGGGAACCTATGGACATGATGCACGGTAAGCTACAAAGGAGAAACATGCCAAAACAGTAAAATGACGGCAAAGAGCATATTAACATGAGAGGATTCAATTTCAATGCACCAACTCATTCACAATGAAGTAAAAGCTTGAAACCCTAGGTCTAGAATGAAATGCCATAGTAGCGGGATCATGAAAGTGCAAGAACATACCCAAATAGACTATGGAGTTCCATGAATACAAGTATGGGATGAAAATCAAGGAAACCAATACAAAAAGAGGGATTTTCATAGAAATACATGGGGATTCCAAGCATAATGGAGGATACATGAAATCTAAAGCATATCTAGCGTAAATCAAATGGAATGCATCAAAAAGGAGTCATCAATTGGAGAAAAAGAGTGAGAATTGAAGAAATCCCCAAATTTGGAAACCTAGGGCACGAATTGGGGTTTTCTCCAAATGGAGAGATAAAATTCCTATAAACTACAAATAACCACAGTAGAAGCATCACAATCACATGGTAATACTATTCTATGGTGAAAAATATGAAAAGGAAACCTAGAAAGTAAACCTTATGCATGCATTCTACCTAAATGGAAATTCTGAAAAAGGAAGAAGGAGGAACTTACTTGAATGAGGGTGAGTTGACTCTTCTCTAAAGCGCCGAGTGGATGAGTAGACTCACAAGTAGAAGCGCCGAGGAGACCTCCAAGATCGCCCAAGGAAGAAAGGAAGAAAGAGAAAGGAGATGGGGAAAGAGACAAGACAGAACAGGGCCCTACAGGCCCTGTTCGTGTTTTTACACGGGCAAGACCGGCGGGTATAACTGGCGGGCCCCTACCCGCCGGTGCCACCCGCCGGTGTGAGGCACTAGGATCGGCGAGCTCGACCGGCGGGCCCCTACCCACCGGTGCAGCCCACCGATTGTGAAAATTGGGGGATTTTAAAAATTTTTTTCCCCTTCTCTCCTCCTAGCATGATTGCATTGATCCTCATTATTGATTATTATTCCTATAATTAATGTGCTATGGTCAAGTGGGACCATTGACTTATCTGTTGGGGCCATTGCCCTGTATCTTGGAATTGAGCTGCGATAATTTACAGGCTATCATACACTACAACACCTCATGTAATGGCATATGATTGTGTGCCGAAATGAATTCTACGGTGTTTAACCAATATGGTGTGTGATGTGTTTCAGGTATAGGGATACGATGGTACGTACTAGATCCGATAGTAATGCCCGAGGTACCTCGCGGGGTCCTCGTCGGGTCGGTCGACCATAAAATCCTAGGAGGTCCCGCTCTGTGGGGCATACCTCACCTCCACTACCTCCAGAGACCCTTGGTCAGGGTGGGGCACATGGGGACCCACCTATGACTACACTCCCGGACCCTCCACTGGTCATTACACCGGGAGATGTTGCTACAATAATTCAGCAGTCCCAACAAGCTTTTCAGCAACAAATGCTTCAGCAACAGCAAACATTTATGACTGCCATCCAGCAACAGTTGGACTTTTCTCAACTAGGTCAACCTCCCCGGGTACTCACTCCACAGGACCCACCTGTAGGGTCGGGAACGGGACCACAAGTGGGGGGTACACCTCCAATCCCACCATTCGGTGTTCCTCAGTATGGGATGCCTCCTCCATACTCCTACTATCCTGCCTATGCTCCTAACTTCCCGGCGACGAGTAATACGTCAAGGGTAGTGGAGTCGTTCAAGAGGAACTTACCACCTGTATTCTCTAAGGTGGGGAGTGATCCTTTGGAATCGGATCAATGGATCCAAGAATTAGAGAAGATATTTGAGGTGCTTGAGTGCACGGATGCCCAGAAACTTATTTGTGCTGGGTTGCAACTCATGAAAGAGGCAAATTCTTGGTGGCAAGCCTCCAAGCCTATATTGATGGCTGCTCATCCAGAACTTACTTGGGAGCAGTTCAAGGAGTTGTTTTTGGACAACCATTATCCGCGTAGCTTCAGAGACCGAAAGGAGACTGAGTTCATGGCCTTAGCTCAAGGAGGTAAGACTGTCCTTGAGTACCAACAGCAATTCGAGAGTTTGTTCCATTTTGCCCCAAGGCATATGCGAATAGCTGAAGAGAAGGCAACAAGGTTCCTAAAAGGCCTAAAAGCATCTATTGGGTCTGTGCTTAAGGTCTTGGATTTGACCAAATATGGCCAGATTGTGCAGAAGGCCAAGACTATGGAAGATAAGCAAAAGGGTGAACAGTCCCTCACCCTTGGACTATGGAAGAGAACAAACCCATTTCAGGATATGGGGAGTTCCTCCAAGGCATACCGCGGATCATACAGTTCTGGGCCTATGTATAGGCAGCCCTATAGGCCACCTTCCTACCCTCCTAGGCTAGTTGGTGGTTCGGGTTCCACCTCTTTTTGCCCGAACACTAGTGTGGCACCTACAGCTCCAAGGCCACCTCAACCTCCATCTGTAACGGGTCAAGTGCAGAGGGGCCCCACTCCGGTTTCGACATCTCAAATTCGTTGCTTCAACTGCCATTCATATGGGCATTATGCGAAAGACTGTCGGGCCAGACCAGCCTTGCCCTCCAGTCATCCCTCTGCATACCGACCTCCCTTACCTCGAGGAAATCAACCGCAGGGAAGGATGTATGCTCTATCAGCCGGGGAAGCTGAGGCTAGTATAGAAGTAGTAGCAGGTACATTTTAAATTAAGAAATTCATTATGATTAATACTGATGACCTGCTGAAATTATATGCATTGTTATACTAGGTATCCTACCCATATCAGGCATACCGGCCTATGTTTTATTCGATTCAGGAGCTACAGATTCATTCGCATCTAAGAGATTTGTAGAGAAACTTGGGATGTCACCTAGGATCCTAGACCATGGAATGATTGTTAGTATGCCTACTGGTAAGGTTACACAGTTGAGGGAAGTATATGAGTCGTGCCCGGTGGAGATTAGTGGGAAGAACTTTGATGCACAACTCATTAAGTTCAATATGCAGAATTTTGATGTTATATTGGGTATGGATTGGTTGTCGGCTCATCGAGCTAATGTGATCTATGCAGAAAGGCTGATTAAGGTGACAGATGACGAAGGGAAAGAGTGGGTATACCGAGCAGATACAATGAAAAGGGTGAGGAAGGTCCTTGTCTCTGCTCTTCAAGCGGTAAAGTTGCTAGAAAGTGGATGTCAGGGTTACATAGCATCGGTACTCGATGTTGATGCAAGACTTACACCTCTATAAGAGGTAAAGGTGGTTAAAGAGTTTCCCGACGTTTTCCCAGATGATCTGATGCATTTACCACCTGATAGAGAGTTGGAGTTTGCCATAGACTTGACTCCTGGAGCAGCTCCGGTATCTAAGGCTCCATACAGGATGGCACCAGCTGAATTGAAGGAGTTGCAGATGCAGTTGCAGGAATTATTAGAAAAGGGGTTTATTCGCCCAAGTGTTTCACCTTGGGGTGCCCCGGTGTTGTTTGTCAAGAAGAAGGATGGTAGTTTGCGTATGTGCATAGATTACCGGGAGTTGAATAAGCTAACCATTAAGAACCGGTATCCATTGCCACGCATTGATGATTTATTTGATCAGTTGCAGGGAGCCAGAGTATTTTCAAAGATAGACCTTCGGTCCGGCTATTATTAGCTCAAGATAAAGAGCAATGATATACCCAAAACAGCATTTAGGACTCCGGTCACTATGAGTTCCTAGTGTTATCATTTGGGCTAACCAATGCACCGGCAGCATTCATGGATCTAATGAATCGAGTATTTCAGGATGTGCTCTACAAATGGGTAATTGTTTTTATTGACGATATCTTGATCTACTCCAAGACCGAAGAGGAGCACACTCACCACTTGAGAATGGTGTTACAGAGGTTGAGGGATCAACAGTTGTTTGCCAAGTACAGTAAGTGTGAATTCTGGCTTGAAAAAGTTGGATTCCTGGGGCACGTAGTGTCTAAAGCCGGGATCGAAGTAGATCCTGCTAAAGTGAAAGCAGTAGTGGAATGGGAAAGCCCCAAGAATGTTACCGAAATTAGAAGCTTCTTGGGTTTGGCTGGATACTACCGTCGCTTCATCGAGAATTTTGCTCGAATTTCAGCACAAATGACCAAATTGACTAAAAAGGGTGCGAAATTTGACTGGGCGGAGGAATGTGAGAAGAGTTTCCAGGAATTGAAAGAAAGGTTGGTGATTGCCCCTGTGCTGACTATTCCTGAGGGCACAGGTGGAATGACAGTCTATACCGATGCTTCCAAAGTTGGTTTGGGCTGTGTTCTCATGCAACGTGGTAAGGTAATAGCGTATGCATCCCGACAACTAAAGGAGTATGAGAAGAATTACCCCACTCATGACTTGGAACTAGCTGCAGTCATTTTTGCCCTTAAGATCTGGCGACATTATTTGTATGGGGAGAAGTGCGAGATATACAATGATCACAAAAGCCTGAAGTACTTCTTCACCCAGAAGGATTTGAACATGAGACAGAGGAGATGGCTTGAACTCATGAAGGATTATGACTGCGACATTCAGTATCATCCCGACAAGGCCAATGTAGTGGCAGATGCATTGAGTCGGAAGACACAGACTGTGTCGCTCTCATACTTAGCAGTCAGTCCACCACTCGCGCAAGAGGCGATGCTAATGGACGAAACCCTCTTGTATGAAGGGGTAACCTTAGAGCTTGAACCTCAACCGGAAAACCTTAAATGGTTGACTGTATCCTTGACGGCTCTACAGGTGAATCTGGCAATTAGGCAAGAGGTGATAATGAAGCAACCTGTGGATCCTGAATTGCAGCGGATCAGAGTTAAGGTTTAAGACCAAACAATGAACGACCCCGATTTTACTTTAGCCAGTGATGGGGCATTAATGTTTCGAGACAGATTATGTGTACCCGATGATTTGGATATACAAGACAAGATAGTGAAAGAAGCACACAGCTCCGATTACTCACTCCACCCAGGAAGTACCAAGATGTACAAAGACCTCAAACAAAGTTACTGGTGGCCAAACATGAAAGTCACCATAGCCTTGTATGTGGCGACTTGTCTTACCTGCCAGAAAGTAAAAGCTGAGAGGCATCGACCTTATGGTACTCTTCAGCCACTCCCAGTACCAGAATGAAAGTGGGAAAGGATTACGATGGACTTCGTCACCAGACTATCAAGTACACCTAAGGGAATGGACGCGATATGGGTGATCGTTGATCGGCTTACCAAGACTGCTCATTTTATTTCTATCAAGACCAAGTTCTCCATGACCAAATTAGCACAACTTTACATGGAAAACATAGTGCGCTTACATGGAGTGCCAGTAAGCATTGTTTCAGATAGGGACCCAAGGTTCACTTCCAGATTTTGGAAAAGCTTACAGTGTGCCTTGGGATCACAGCTGAATTTGAGTACAGCTTTTCACCCACAGACGGATGGTCAGTCGGAGCGAACCATACAGATATTAGAAGACATGCTCAGGGCATGTACAATGGAGATGAGTGGCAGTTGGGAAGAATATATACCTCTTATGGAGTTTGCATATAACAACAGTTACCAAGCTACAATTGGGATGGCTCCGTATGAGGCGTTATATGGCAGGAAATGCAGGACTCCTTTGTATTGGGATGAGGTAGGTGAACGCTGAATGTTAGGACCTGAGATGATACAAATGACTTGTGACAAGGTCGACATTATTAGAGAACGGATTAAAGCAGCTCCGTCCGTCAAAAGAGCTATGCAGACACCCACAGAAAAGATATTGAATTTCAGCCAGGAGAAAAGGTATTTCTCAAGATCTCTCCTACTAAAGGGTTGCAAAGGTTTCACAGAAAGGGGAAGTTGAGCCCAAGATACATCGGACCATTAGAGATCTTATCTCGGGTTGGCTCAGTAGCCTACATGCTTGCTCTGCCACCTTCTCTTGGGGATGTTCACAATGTATTCCACGTATCCATGCTGAAGAGATACGTGCATGATCCATCTCATGTACTACCCGTGGAACCAGAGTACCTAGAAGCTGATATGACCTATACAGAACAGCCAGCTGAAATTTTGGACCGGAAGGTGAAAACCCTTCGCAACCGCTCCATCTCCTATGTAAAGGTGCGATGGGCTGATCATTCACTTGAAGAAGCATCTTGGGAGGTAGAG
The DNA here is from genome assembly GCF_013358625.1 of Macadamia integrifolia. Lineage (NCBI taxonomy): Eukaryota > Viridiplantae > Streptophyta > Magnoliopsida > Proteales > Proteaceae > Macadamia > Macadamia integrifolia. Next base: position 363,521 of record NW_024869281.1, on the reverse strand, counting down.
GATGAAATGCAATCCAAGTACCCTCATCTTTTTGATCAACCAGGTACGCAATTTCGAGGGCAAAATTTTTCAGAAGGGGGGGTAATGTAATACCCTACTTCTTAAACCCGATCTGATTTCACGGTTGAACTGGTTTAACCGTGCAGGGACCGAGCCAGAGGGAATTAGAGTGGGTTCCTTATGGGCTATGATGGCAAGGGTGACCTTAAACACCGGCTGGCCCGACAAGGCCGAGCCACTGCCAGAAGAGACAGGAGTACCCAAGCTATGTACATACACCTACCATAAGGCCATGTACGGATAAAGCAGGTATTGTAGCCGTATATTAAGGTATATACGTATACTACATCGTATGCTAGGGTGGGGTTCGCGCCAGGCCCGAACTCTGTCAAAATCCCAAGTTTTGGCCCTCAGGTGGGCGGACAGGTGGGTGGCACCCACCTGAGTGACCCATCCATGTGTACTATTCACTTATTCAAGAATTATATATATATATAGCATTTATGTTTTCTTTCCTTTTCATCTATGACACCCGTACGTTGGTGAGAATAGAAAAGAGGAGAGAGACAAGAAAGGGAAGAAGAAGGGAAGAGAAGGAAGAGGAAGAAGAGAAGGATTTCAGCGGCGCCGAAGCTTGATCTTCCCTTTCCGGCGCCGGTGGAGTGATCTTCAACTCTAGATCTACATTTAGAGGTAAGCAAAGTTGGGTTCTTTGAACATTCACCATACCCAAGCTTAAACCCTTGATTCGAGTAGGGTTTCTTGAGATCTTGTAAATCCCCTTTGAAATGATGAATCTAAGGTTTAATAGATGATTTATGTGTTGATCTTGAAGGATTTGAAGAGGTATTGACAAGGTGGAAGAAGCATTGTGGGTTTGAAGTGATTTGGAGGGTTTGAAGTTGTTCTTGAGCAAAGAAGGTAAGATGGTTTCCCATCACTTGAATCTAACCTAGATCTAGGTTAGAACCATCTTATAAGACCTTGAAGGTGTGAAGAAGGGGTTGGGAAAAGCCCCATTTGAATCCCCAAAGAATGAAGGAAGTTGGGGAGAAATGGTTGTTTTCCCGCCAAGACCGGTGGGTGCAACCGGTGGGCCCCTACCCGCCTGTGGGCACCCACCTGAGAGGGCAGGGGGGCCTTCGGGCACAACCGACGGGCCCAACCGGTGGGCCAACCGGTGGGCCAACCGGTGGGCCCCCTACCCGTCGGTCCTAGCAGGGGCCCCTGGCCCAACCGACGGGCCAGATCGGTGGGCCCTACCTGCGGGCCCCTACCCGTCGATCCAAACCGGTGGGTAGGACCGGTGGGCCAGACAGCCCACCTGTCTGACCCACCCGTGTGGCCCCGAAGGTGATCCTTATGTCCGATTGAACCCAAATCAGACGTGTGACCTTCTTTTAACGTTCTAAACATGATTTGTCATCGAATCTCGTTAATTTTGATTCCAAATGGTGAAGTACTAACCCCGCTCAATTATGTTAGGTTCACCAAATCCTACCCGATTCTCACTGGATCTCACCCGTACCGAATGGGAATCCTTGTACGCTACAGGTAAGTGGGGAGAGGACGTTTGGCCTTGTTTCAAGGCATTGTTTGGCATTCATTTAATTATATCTAGTCTAGTCATGCCATCATGAACATGCTATGTAGATTAGTCATTCCTCACATTGTTATGCATGTGTGCTATGTTTACTTTCTAAATGCCAATTGAATGAGATGTTTATATGTTGAATGTGGACATCATGGTGCATGATGCATTGATAGACTAGATGCCGTAGTTGGCTTGGAAACGAGTGCATTGGTGGCCCGTGGAATGGGATGCAGTGACACTATACAATCGTACTATTGTCATATAGGAGCATGCGGTATTAGGATTTTCACCATCCCATACTACGACCCTTCCCAACAGGGGTTAAGGTGTT
>NW_024869281.1:324079-361576 GCF_013358625.1 Macadamia integrifolia | reverse complement strand
GTTATCATTTGGGGGAAGCAGTGGTCACGATCGTCGGGCCACTGTGGCGGTTAGACATAACGCCCGGTGGGTCATGCAGGACAGCCGGCAACCCCGGTGGTACATTCAAGAGGGCCAATCATACTGCTTTTAAATTGCTGGAGTCAGCACCTTTATTTTCAGTCATTTACATTTCTGTTGAGAGCCGGTGGATGGCATTGTCTTTACTTTTCCGAGTACTCACGGTGGGCCTTCTCCGACAGCCCTATGGGCGTATCGCGGGAGGGAGTTCGCGGCTCGTACCTGGAGTATACGCGCACTGTGGTTGTAGTAGCACTAAAACCAAGGACTTAGTAATGTTGCTTAGGTGGATGTGATTTAAAATGTATAGCATGGCATGTAGTGCATATGATGTGTTGTGATGTGTGGACTGTTGTGTGGTCCATCTTTCTACTTACTGAGCTAGTGAGCTCATCCCACGTGTACACCCCTTTTTAGATGATTTTGTAGGTCATACATCTGAGGAGTATGGGGTGGATCCCACAGTCGAGTTTCCTGAAGAGGACGGGTGGACCCCTGAGGAGTTAGAGCATGGCGTTGACTGCTCGTACGAGAGCTGTGCTGCGGGACAGCAGTTCTAAGGCCGAGCTGAGCTCTACTACGTGATGCCGAGCTGGGCTCAACCCTTGCCACCGAGCTGAGCTCTAGCCTTGATACCGAGGCGAGCTGTGTACTCTGATTGTTTTGATGATTTCCTGTATATACTTGATATATGAATTATACTTTTATTGTGTAATTATCATACCTTCGGGCCCACATGTATATAATTATTGTATCACAATTCGGGTATTAAGTATATGGGGTTTATTCACAGGTAAAACTTAGTCTTCCGCTGATCTGATGAACTTATATCAGTTGTGTGTATGCTGTGGTGGAATACAGTATCTGATGATCCTGGCAGGTTTGGGTTAACCGGTGTTAACTCGGTCACTGGCCCGATTCAGTGTGAACGGGGTGTGACAGTTTAGGTGTTATGTATATCACTGGGAGAAGCCCGAAGTTGTATACCAACTGTGGTGGTTAGAAGTATGCCCAGCTAATCACTAGTACAGTCGACACTTTTGGTGATATAATCAGAGGGTCAATTGTACTGCATTTACTTTAATGTCATTTATTTTAATGCAGGACAAGGCCTAATTTATTTAATGTCATTTACTTTAATGTCGTTGAGGAGCACTAATTTACTTTTTCGGGTACCCATAATTGGCCTTCTCCAACAACTCTATGAGAGTATCGCAGGATCGGGTTTGCGACTTGTACCCAAGGTATAAGCACACTGTGGTTGTGAGTAGCACATAACCTATGACTTAGCAATGTTGCTTAGGTGATTTAAGATAATAAAAATGGATTTTACATGCATATAGGTTCATTTGTATTGTGAATACTTGTTTGGTCTTTCTTTTCACTTACTGGGCTAGTGAGCTCACCCCACTTGCACTCTATTTTAAGATGATCTTACAGGTTTTTCAGTTGAAGAGTTAGAACCGAGACCCACTGTAGAATTCCCAGCTGAGGACTGGTGGGTCCCTGAAGATTTTGGACATAGTGCTAAGTGCCCGTGCGAGAGCTGTGTTGTAGGACAGCAACAGTGATACCCTACCCGAGATTCTTTTTTATTTTTTGATATTTTACTCCTTTTGTGCTTTGGATATCTAAATTGTATTTTTTGTGTATATATCACGCTTACGAGCCCACATGTAAATGTACTATGTAACACAATTTAAGTATCAAGAGTATTGGGGTATTTATAGATACACATACAAGACTCCCGCTAAAATATAGATTTTACTTTCTTTATGCTGTGTTGTGGTTATTGCATCAGATGATCCTGACAGGTTTTGGGTTAACAGGAGTTAACTCGGTCACCGGTCAGGTTCTGTGAGAACGGGGTGTGACAACCAGAGTCCGAGATGTCCCATCCCATCTGAATTTAAAATTACCTATTTGCCGATGTTTCTTGATGGGTTCTCTAATGCTACTGGTAGGCTGTGCATTGACAGGTGAGATCATCTTTACCTTCTTGGCACTCCACTGCTGCCAACCATGCCACGGCTACCTTCCTCTCCTCTGCTTCTTGTCCTGAACAGAGAGTGGGGGTTAAATTCAAATTAGGGTATTACACCCTTCACCCCCACCCCCACCCCCACCCCCTAAAAAAAAATAAAAGAATGGGTTTGTTTATAATGCATTTTGCACAATATCGCTCATCATAATTATATGAGATTATTGAGAAGATTATACGAATTTAAGTTTTCCCATCATCTTTTTTAAAGAGATATATAATGATGTCAATTAATTAACCTCTGACTGATGGATATCTAGGCTTAAGAATATATATAATATGGCCTATGTATATATAATGAATTTGATATGTCAGGTCATACTCTACCCAAAAAAAAAGAAAAAAAGAGATATGTCAGGTCGATGAATCTATCCTATTTTGAAACTTATCTCTCTTCCCTTCCCTCTGGCATTAACAGAATGTTTGGATGGTTTCTCTCTTAAAATTAGTGACTCTCAAAATGTTTGGTTATGTGCCCCTTTTCTGATGACAAAATTAAGCAATCAATTTTCTAAATTAGAAAATTCGGCGACATAAAAACCAAGTTTGAATGATTTACTTGCTAAATTTATCAAGCAAACTGGATTGCGTTAGGTGTAGATATTGTGGATGGGGTTCCAAGATTTTTTTTTATCAATGGATTTATGCTTATAAACCTGAATAAAACGATTGTTATTCCTTATTTTGGTAGAAACCATCATTATTCTCATTCCTTGAAAAAAAAAAAAAAAAGGGTTCGTGGTATGTGTTGCTTAAGTGTTGGCAACACGAAAAAGAGTTTAAGCCGTCAATTGTGTGTCAGACAAAATTTGATAGTTGATGAAGTAACTGGCAACCTCATCTCCCAAACTTGGCTGTCACCAGACCCATATTTAGAATCCATATATCTAGGTTGGGAGATCCATATATAGGGAATCCGTACCTTGTTACTTTATTTTTTTTTGACTATAAATGATGGAATCGTCCATTGAGATATATATAGCCACCCAATTAAACACTTAGTTTGTGAGATTAGAATTAAATTTTCGTCTTTACCAATTGGTTGCTCAACCTTCCCGAATGTAATAATGATGGCGACTTCATTTTTTCCGTGCTCAATTCTACAAACCCTCTTTGATGCACATATTTCTAGGTAAGGATCCAAACAACTCTTTAATGATTAATCCTTTCTATGTTTATTTGAAGTTCTAATTGTTGAATGCTAATATAGCGGAGTAATACACAACTTATTTTTGTTTTGAATTCAGGGTTTACTACTGCTGCCGTTGAACTAAGAAAGGTGCAAAATTGGGGTTTTATCCCAAATGATCGACTTTCCTAGTCATATTGCTAAATAGATTTTGGTTGATGCTATGTCCAGAGCTAGATTCAGATTCTACTAAGTGTTTGAAGGGAGCTTTGCTAATGGGAATGCAGAAGGTGGGGTCTCCTCTTCCTCCCTAGTAGATCTATTTGGTCATATTTGGTTTATTTTTGGGTTTTTCGTGTTTGTTCCTTTCTTTTTTTTTTTATCTTCAATAAATAAAAAAAAAAACACTTTTCTACTTCAGGTGTAATATGCACCCTTATGGTTTCGTTGATGGAATGGGCTGAGCTGGCATTTGTCCCATTTGATTTTTGTTCACAAGTTGTTTTATTACATATTGGGTGGATTTGCACTAGAATAGTCATATAATCCAGCATAATCAACTTAGTGTAATTCTTGTGTGTACAAAATGGTTACCCCTGATTTGGGTTTCCATATAAAAGTGGTTAGAGAAACTAAGTAATGTTTTTGTGTAGGAGTATTGAAAGGAATGCCTTAATGTTGTGTGTCTTTATTAGTTAATCTAGCCTTTCTTCCTTTTCAATAGGTATTTCTAACGGTATTATTGACCCTTTGTTCATTATTCAATTCAGCTAATAATATGTTGTAGGAGCAATGATTGAACTTCCGACCCCACTGTGCTCATATGGGCAAGGACAACTGTTCATTTGATGGTACGTATAAAGGAAAACCCCGGCTGCTAGTTTTATAAATGTCCAGCTCGAGAGGATCACTATAATCATTTATTTGGGTGGATGAATAAGCCCAAAAAGAATTCCCAATGGCATAGGGGAATGTGCCTCCAAATTTCCAGTAGTCCATTAAATGTTCGTGGTTCCCCGAATGTTCAGAGACCTCTTCTTTTTATTTTTTTTAGTGTGCTTTTTAATTTTCTATGTGTTGTGGTTGTTGTTATTGACATGTCTAGTTTTTTACTTTGCATTTATAAAGTAATTTAACAAAACAATATCATTGAATAAAAATTCGTTTGTGTATTGTAATATTTTTGGATGAAGATCTCTCGATGATAAAAAATTCTTGGTTTAATATCTTTAATCATCCATTTGTATCAAGAGTGTGGAACTTTAGGTGGCGGAAGCGGGGGGAGAAGAATACATGAATTCAATCATTTGCCTGAAGAGAATAAAGGATACCAGCCCTTATGATTATAAAGGGAATTAATTACATTATGAATCCATGCCCACATCACAAGTTGAGATGGTTAGTTGTGAGTTTAAGTCAGCATGCCCGACTATTGGTCGTTGGTCTATGAAATAGCCAGTTCTCGAATGGGGCTTTGAGCAATATCATTGAGCACACTTTTGTTTAAAAGTCGTTTAAAATCATGTCATACTTGGATAACAGGGTAATATGAGAGGAAGGCAATCAAGTTTCTAAAGTTGCTAAAGTCAAAATCGGACTATAGAACCATCGGTCGACTTAAATGTTGATATCGGTCGTCTGATGCTCTATTTTGGTAGATTTCGGTCTACTGATACGACAATAATTAATTTGACATTGGGTTCTTAGGATCGTTCGATGACTTATGTTTAATTGTCGATCGTCCGATGTACTCACAGTATGGCTGCTTGTGAAACCACGTGGCTTAGTCTTTAGCGAGGGATTGAGGCTTCAACGGCTGGACTAGCTGTTGTTACGCTAATCCTATGTAGGTAGGATTAGGGGTGTCGACCGATCAGGTCGGTCTGGTTTTGGTCGGGCTTAATCGGGCTTGAAGACTTTCAAAGGCTACACTGTGTCCGTCCATTTAACTAATCGGGCTTAGTTATTGAGGGTATGGTACACTTTATATTCTGTCGGTCGGCCTTAGGCTATAATCGGGCTACTTTAATCGGGTTTTAGTCGGGCCTTAATAGGACTACGGACATGTTTAATGTTAAACGAGTTTTAACCGGTTTTTAAACGGGCCCTCTTTAAAATGTGCACTTATATTCCGGCCCACTCATGCAAGCCCAAAAAAATGAAAATAAATCAATAAATGATACCAAATATAACCATTATTTAAAATGTGAACAAGTCTGTACTTTTTAGTTTTTATTCTTTAATTTGGGGGGGTAAAATAGGTATTCTACAATTATTAAAGGGTCGGACCAAGTCGGTGCACAATAGACAGGTCTCGGTCGGGCGTTATTCGGTCGGTCTCGGTCGGGTGCCCGACGGTCCAAGTAGCAAAACCGAGACCGACCATTTATAAATGGGCCGGGCTCAAGCCCGACACATTTAATAAATGGTCTGGGCCAGGCCGGTCTATAAATGGTTGGTCCCGATCGGTTTAATCAGGTCGGGCCACGAATTGACACCCCTAGGTAGGATGTGCCTAAGATGAAACTACAACTGTTGATCTCGAATCGTTGGCAAGGATGGTCGCTAGCGTGTTGTGGGGTACTAGCTATCCAAAAGAGGCTCTAGTTGGATCATTTTGGGACCGTCTGATCCCCATAAAGGGTATACTAAAGGGAAGCATCAACGTACTAAAGATTCATGAGTATGATAAATATATCAAATGCTCCTTGGTCAAGGGAACCCTTGTTGTCCTAATCTTCAAATGCATTCATAATGTACGGACATAGATGGCGAACGTATAGGGTACGCCACAAGCTAATTACATGTAAAGGTCTGTGAGGTTTAAGTCAGAACCCATTTTAGCAGCTCCCACCTGACTACAACCGATCACTCGTCGAGCGTGCCGGGTTGTATTTGAGGATCGAGTTTGTAGTGTTTTAACTAGACCTATATTGGTTCATGTCACTGCAGTGTATGAATTATGTGCCCTGTCCTTAGCCCTTTTTAGTTGAGCGCTAACGGTTTTAGATTTGCTTTGTGCCCGTCGGATTGGTATCCCTTGTGTTCTCAATAATAGAGACACTCCGGGTGAAGTATTTTGGTGCTCTCCTCTATCGAGTTGGATCAAATTAAAAATAGACGGTTGTTCCTTAGGGAACCCAGGGAAAGCTGGCGTTGGGGGAGTCTTCAGAAATGAGACTGCTCAGACTATCTTCAACTTTAGAGAACCCATTGGCTGTCGAACAATTTTGAGGCTGAGTTCTGTGCGATCATCTTTGGTATGGAACATGCTCGATTTTTGCAAGTGCAAAACCTGTGGATTGAATGTGACTTTGTGGCAGTGGTGAATTTAATTATCAGAAATGCAGTTCCATGGATCGTCTTCCAAAGATGGAGAAATCTTACGCCGTTTTTACTCTAAGTGAACTGGAAGATTACACATTGCTATCGTGAGGCCAATCCGATCGCATATTTTATTAGCAAAATCAGTAGCAAAATTCGACCTCTCTGATTCAATAGTGACCTAGCCAGCATTAATTCAGATGGAGTTGGAAAATGATGCTCTTTGTCATCCATGTTTCAGATTTTTCTAGTTTCCCAGGTTAAGCTCCCCTTCTCCTCCCTGCTGATGGCAATGCCGAAGCTGGGGTTGGATCTAGGGGGCGCTCTCCCTGTTCTTTTTGGCCTTTGGGTGTTGTATCTGGTTTGTCCTGCCATTTTTTAATTCTTAATATAATTCTGATTTCTAGCGAAAAAAGTATGATTGGCACTATATGTTATAGAGACCTACAATGTCGATCCGACGTGGTGCATGTATCAACTTGGTAAAGGTTTCACACTACCGATCAGATGTTTCAGGTGTACCAAGTCATTCATATAGCCCTGATCTTTTTTGTTAGAACAAACACCAACAAATACGAAAATAAACAACCAACTAATCCGCACAACACAGAGATTTATCGAGGTTCACACACCGGTGTGGTGTGTTACGTCCTCGGGCAAAGAAGAAGATGTTTCACTAAATAGAAGAGAGATTATACCCAAACAGTGGAAAGAAAACTTCCCCCGAAACCCTAGCTCAAAAAAACCCCAAATTACCATGACTTGTTCCACAAAAGTACATTATATACTCCTCCAAGTCGTGGGTCACTACCAAAATATTTCAGAGTGAGTCATTCTTCAAAACAGATCAAGAATTCGAGACAAAATTAACATTTTTGTATCCTATAGTAGGACATACTGCAATAATGTTTTCTCTCAAATCACCATGTTCGCTTTTGATGTCAAGTTCTCTTTAACCCAAAACAAATCCAATTTCAATTGCAAGACAAATGAAGATTTGCAGCTTCTAGATTTCATATTTTTTCTATAGAAATAAACAAATCGGATTTGTTCAAATTCAGTAGAAGAATTGCAACCATTCTCACTCACTCAATAATGAACTTAACTTTAATTACATCTAACAGAATTTGATCTTAAACAAACAAAAACTTTAATTACACCTAACAGAATTTGATCTTAAACAAACAAATTATTCTGCAAAAATTGAAACAAAAGAGCAGGGGATCCCCCCCCTCCCCCTCCCCCTCTCCCCCTCTCCCCAAAACACTAACTTTGACAAAAAGGAAATTTCTTCTAGGAGAGACTAAAAGTGTTTTAAAAGTAAAAAACAATCAATAAAATCACTTACCTCTTATTAGATAAACAATCAGTAAAAAGCAAGCTTTTGGGGGTCAAAGTTTCAAGGATTGTGATTGGATCAGATCATCTTTAGAAATTGCCCTTGAATCTCGATTGAAGGAGCACTTTCTTCATTGCAATAGTAAACTTTAGAGAAAAACAACACTCTGGCTGTGTGTCCCTATGCCAACATGGGTCCAATAAGGGGGTGCAGATTGGCATCAAAAGGGATGTGTTTCTGCGTTTCAAAATGGTAGGGGCATCATTGCTTATCCTCTGTGTCTGGGTATAAGAACCACATAACCGGTGAGATCCTGTCAGCTAGCTCTCTCACAAATGTCATAATTCTAAATTGGAATTTGATTTCAAATTTTTTTTCTTTAACATGATTCACCCATAATAGTGTCGAGATCCAAAGCGTAAAGTGACCATCGAATTTCGAAAAAAAAAAAAAAATTAATTTGATTAGCTTCTAAGCCACTTGCTAAGACAAATAATTTTACAATTTAATCATCAATTGAAGCCTGCCTAGGACATTAAAGAACCATAAGTATATTTAGCCAGATGGCATTTATAATAATCAAGGGAATTATTTTTTTCTATTGGATTACAGCAAGCAAACTATTACTTAATTATCAACCAAATAACTAATAATTTATGGCAGATTAATTACATTTAAGTAGATGATTGAATCATCGACTTATATGATGATGAATGATAACTTGATGATTCTATAATTCTAAAATCTTCTTCCACTCTTTCAAGTGATGCTAGAAAAGGCTTTGGTGGCATTTGTAGAAGCTCAGTGGGTGATTCTAACATTTCTATGACTTTACTCATGGAAGGGCGATCAGCAGGCTTCATTTGTATGCAACACAATGCGATTATGATCATCTTTCTTGTTATTTTTTTGTCATCTTCACTGGCATCTTCCATTTCCATATCTTCTCCTTGATTTAGTTTGTCATATATCCATGATGGGAAGTAAGTTTGACTAGAAGTGTTTGCAAATGGATTCACATTCTTCCTTCTCCCTGCCATTTCCATTAGCAACATTCCAAAACTATAAACATCGGCCTTGTAGGAGACACCTCCCATGCTTTTGTAGAACATTTCTGGAGCAATGTATCCTATTGTTCCCCTTGCCGCTGTTAGAGGAACAGTATTATCATTTGTTGGATATAGTTTGGCAAGCCCAAAATCCGAAATTTTTGGGGTAAAATCCTCATCAAGAAGAACATTGTGTGGCTTGATATCAAAATGTAGAATTTGCATATCACAACCTCGATGGAGATATTCAATCCCATGAGCTACTCCTAGGGCAATCTTGTACATCTTTTCCCAACTACTTAAGGAAATATTGCCTCTTTGTTCTTGATTGAAGATGTACTTGTCCAATGACCCATTTGGCATGAAGTCGTACACTAAAGCCCTTTTTGATCCCTCAAAGCAAAATCCGATAAGTCGCACCACATTGACATGATGAATCCTCCCAATAGTAGCAACTTCATTGATAAAGTCTTGCCCATTACCTTTAGATGTTGCTAACATCTTGATGGCAACAAGATTGCCACTGCGGAGTTTTCCTTTATACACAGACCCAAAACCTCCCTGACCAAGTTTGTCTTTGAAACTCTTAGTCATCTTCTTAATATCAGAATATGAGTACTGAATTAGCAATAGATTGTTATGCTCTTGAAGGAACTCTTCGATGTTAGTATCCAAGGAGAGGTGCCTTCGTCGCAGCAGGTAGATCAAGAATATGGTGAAACATAGATATCCCAGTGAAGTTCTAATAATCAAAAAGTACTCTAGGATTTTCCCTGAACAAGAGATTAATATATAGCACTTAGATCATGATGTTAGAACCACATATTGAAATATTGCATAATGTCAAAAAGGAGTTCACTGATTCTTTATATCTTCTTGTGGGTCAGAGTAGTAAATCTAAACAAGGGGAAGAATTTCTTGTGAGGGATTGCAACTCCTATGCATATGTGAGGGTCAGTGTAAATGCAAAAGGAAGCATCAACATAGACATCATTTTTCATTTCCCTCTCCATATATCTTGACATAAGGCGCCACACTCCCCCAAAAAACCATTTTCCCTCAAACTAATACCAAGGACTTCAGTAGGGTGGTTAGAAGGTGTCAACTCATTATTTGAGTCTTCCCAATTCCATCCATTCCCCGTCCCTTGGAGCCCACTTATCTATTATAAAAATCCACTGCTCAAGATTCACAAATAATCAATGTACACAGTGTCACGCTTTACCTATAACCATGAGACGTGGTTGTAGTTTATACTCTGTCGCAACAACCAAGGAAAAAAATGTGAGTTTTATAAAGAAATGAAAATATTCTTATATCATTAAAATGAAAAGGAAAAAATTAAGTTCAAGTTCTTACTGTAAAATTGGGGCCAATAATATTCTGTAAAGCCTACAATATCCAGTAATGAAAAATGTATCAGCCATTCAAACATATGAACTTTCTAAAAAAAATCAAATATATGAGATGATTATGGCAATCTCTACTCTAATAGGTTGAGAATGCAAGGCGAGCCTTATAACAAAAACAAATGGCATGTTGTATAGGCAAAGTTGACTTATTATGTGTTATAAGTCAATAGAAAAATTAAGGGAAAAGTCTGGGCATGTTGCTAGGGTGCTTTGCAGCCTATGTCACTCTTCCCCATGTGGAGATTACCCCAGGCGCCTCCCATCCCAAGCCCCCTCCCATTGGTTGAGCCACCAGCTTTTCAGAAGCTAATGGCTTATCCAACCCTCTCTCAAAAATTAAATATGCAGAAATCGATCAATTAAAGGAGTTTTTGGAATACCAAAATTTCTTTCCTTACGCGGCTGGGGGAAGTAAACTGAAAAGCCACCAAAGCTTAGGTCACAAGTGAAATGAAGTAAAATTTCGTCGGCAAAGTGAAGAAAAACAAAAGAGATCGAAGAGAACATTTCAGTGGTTGTTCGGTTGGAACTTGGAAATACATGAGAAACTTGTTTGATTTTATATCTTTTACAATTTTGTTTTAAAACCAAATGAAACTTTTGTAATCATTACAACATGTGACTGTATCAAAAACTCCAAATCATTCCATATTTAGTTATTAAAATTTCACTTTATTTGCATCCAAAACCCTTTGCTATAAAATGTAAGAAAAAATTGCGTGTAGAAGGTGCGATTATTAAATATTGTAAAAAAATTAAATAGGTTATACAATAATTACAAAAGTTTCTTTTTTTATGTTTAAAAACTTCATTTCATTCCACTTCCATCATAAATTTCCCATGCACCAAACATAGCTGTTAAAAGAAAAGGCTTAAGAAACATAATCTAATTAAGAAATTAAGAATAAATGTTTAAAAGAGAGAACAATACATTCTTACTTACAATATCGGGGCGAATGGAAGATCGAATGAAAAATTCCTCCTTCGCAGTTGGGGTCGCAGTTGACGATGTAGTTATTGAAAGGATCTTGATCAGGATAACAATCACCCCCTGTTTCATCACAGCTTCCGCAATCAATGCGAAACCATGAGAGATCAAACCCCATGGCCATTTCATAATGTATCTCAGAGAAAGAACGATGATCACTGGCATCTAGCAAGGTTCGAATTGGAACCATTGTGCCTATGGTACAGGAGTCCGGTACATCTGAAAATTGTATCTCTCCCACAAAAACGTAAGAGTATTGAGAACCCCCCAAAGAACCATTGATGCATGGATAAGTATTCACAAAGTGGGGAGATGATGATGATTTAGCTGTGTCTCTGATTGGGTTTTCACAACTCAAGAAAACTACATAGTTTCCCAGATTTCCCGGCCAAGGCCACGGGTAGAAGAAAGGATCTTTATTTTGCGTATCTGATTTAGTACTGCTAGTGAAGTTAGCATAATATGTCAAGGAATAAAGAGGTCGTGAGGAGCAATTGTGAATCTGGAGACCAGAATCAACGACTTTCATGGTTCGGTTGTTATAAGAGATTGACTCTACATAGTACTTCCCTGAATACAAGTATAGAACAGTGCGGTTATTCTCACAGGAGAGCTCGTATCGAGGGTCCCTGCACTCCGGGAGAGGGTCATGGCCTTTCAACCAAAATGGGTAGCTAATGTTGACAAGGTTCCCGCATGAAGAAGGGCTGCACAAACTTTTCTGAGCTTCACAATTAGCCTGCAAAACAATGAACAAGGCTGCTATTATGAGGCAGCCTCTTCTCAATCTCACCACCATCCCTTATTTTCTTACTTGCGTTTAACTTGTGCATAGAGAGGACCCAACCCAGTACACCGAGGTACGTAGCAGATGGAGAGATAAGGTGTGTCAATGAACCCAATTTCCCTTTATCAGGAGAGAAGTTTCTCACCTCTTACCCCTTATTGTACCCTTTATTGTATGGAATTGATGAAATATCCAACTCCAAGGATCAGATGTGACGACCCAAAGTGAGTAACACGATTTCCATTTATTAGGAGAGAAGTTTCTTACCTCTTACCCCTTATTGTACCCTTTATTGTATGGAATTGATGATGAAATATTCAACTCCAGAATCCAAATCAGATGTGACAACCCAAAGTGAGTAACACGATTTTCATTTATTAAGAGAGAAATTTCTCACCTCTTACCCCTTATTGTATGGAATTGATGATGAAATAGCCAACTCCAAGGATCAGATGTGACAACCCAAAGTGAGTAACACGATTTCGGTTTATTAGGAGTGAAGTTTCTCACCTCTTACCCCTTATTGTACATAATTGATGATGAAATATCCAACTCTATGGATCAGACGTGACAGCCCAAAGTGAGTGGAAGGAAATTCTATAAACACTTGCAAGTTGCATCATCAGTTCCTTTCTTGGCCCAGAGAAGAATGGGCTTGGACGCTTAAATCAATAATTGGGAGGAGAAACAGTAGTAGCCTCACAATAAGGTAGACTGGCAAGATCATTATGAAGAGGCTGAGTGATTATTGAATTATTTCAGTAATGACTCTAGTTCCCATTTATTTTTATTTATTATTTATTTAATTTTTTGGGTAGAATAGTTCTTGTTTATATTAAACAGAAGCTTTGTGATTATAATTAAAGTGAAAAAAAAATGTATGCATCCTCTTGTACAAATTTTTTTATACTCCTTTCACACACTAAATAGTGAGATTTACACTTACCTATTCTGACATATAAATTCCATATGGATAATATACCATTATTTAGTTCTTCATTGGTATAATGTGTAGATAGCGATACATAAGGGATCGATATGTGGTGTCGATGTAGGATGGAATCTCCTATGCCAAAGTGATCAATTGGAGCACAATAAGAGTATCACAGGTTTATATCCAAGGGCAGACATATCAAAAATGGGGGAGAATGTAAGAAGGCACATGATGCTGATAATGTATTAATCATTTTACCATAACTAAATATCAAGACGGTGAATACACAAAGAATATCTAAATGTTCATCGGATGGCAAGGCCATCAACAAATACCAAAAGACAAACTTAAAAAGTAACTTAAGGGACCACCTACGACAAAGCCATCAGCACACCCTAGAGCCAACAATACAATGCCAAGTAGTTTCCCTTACTGCCAAAATAAATCAAATTAGGTATACATCAATTTTCAAACAAAAACAATACTATTCTTGGCTATCTCATAAAATATCTCCGCGAGCAACTTGGACTGGTCATCCACAAAAAGGACGTCTGTAGACAAATACTTTTCTCAGCTAAGGCATTGGCTACAAAGTTGGTTTCTCTATGACTTTGAGAAATTTTCCATGTGATAGAATCAAGAAATGGCCTGAGGCATGCCTTTTTTCATTGAAACCTCCTGAGGTTAGTAGAATTCAGCATATAAGTCACCACAATCATCAAGTCACTTTCAATCCTTTCAAAATTGAGTCAAAAGTCCAAATCATCCTTATTTACAATTACATGCATGCATTGTCTAGCTGACTTCTCACTACAAGTATTTAGAATTTGATACATTGTTCTGTAAGCTAAGCATTTAAGTTTTATAAAAATAATTTTAAAAAAAGGGTTGCACTCACTTTTCTGAACTACACAATTCGCCTGCAAAACAATCAACAAGGCTGCTACGATGATGATCATGTTTTCCAGAGATACTGTTGTCAGGAGGTAGACCAGACCAGAATAGAATTAAATTAGAGAAAGAATATACAAGGCTTTGAGGATAGCCCACAGTTAAACCAACCGGCTCTCCTGACCTCTAACCCTATAGAGCACAGATAATCAATTTATCCATATTCAACATTGTCATCAATAGATAACAGTCAATAGTCAACAATCAATAATCAACAGTCAACAATCAACAGGATAATATGTATTATAATCACACCACACAACCAGGATTCAAATGGTCAAAAAATTTGTGCTTTACCCCTTATTTGAAGGTCAGATGCGACAACTTACGAGAGTAAACACATGCTAGGAAAAAAAAAATATCATGGTTATTAGTTAATGTTATCCGTCATAGTGGGTCCTTAGATGCACATTTAGTCGATTATTTCAAAAGGCAATCGATGAAGAAAGCTTAGTCAATATTCTACTTAGATTTTCTATACGCTCTAATGCATTCAACAGTTCCGTCTTTTGTGTACCATGGAGATAATAATTTCTTTGGGCAAGAAGGATATTTTCACTGTAAACATTGTACGTCTTACTTCAATTGGACTGCCAATACATCCAAATTAAGGGTGTCACTTTGGTATCCATACTGAAAATTGATACTAAAATCCTATCGAATTACTCTATCGAAATTGTATCGGAAGATATTAGGTATGATTTTGGTAAGAAAAAATAAGTTTTTTATTTTTTTTTTGGGTGGGATGGTGGTATAGTATTTGTATTGATATTTAAGACAAGATAGTTGGTATGTATTGAATTACACTCGAATAACAAATATCGAATATCATACCGAAATATCAAATATATATACAAATAAGAAAAATATAGAAAAATTGTTGTATTAAAACCGTACAAAATAAAAACTGTATACCATATTGAATAAATAAAATCATATCAATTAAAATTGTATGACATCGATAGCGAAATGTAAAATTTTTTCTCAATACAATATGGTATTGGTGTTGACTCTTGATATACCGTACCATACCGAATTAACACCCTTAACAAAAACGGTAAAATAATTGCTACTGCAGGCACAAGGTCCCCTTATTCCTTCTGCTTTCTTTCTTTCTTTCTTTTTTTTTTTTTATTCATAGGGGAAAAATTGAATAAAATTAGTTTGGACAGGCATATCGATCCAATACTGATCCAAATTGGCTCGGATCAGATTATGTCGGACAGATTCACCTCTAATTTTTAATTAAAATTGTTTTTTTATTATGTTTTGACCACTGGGCAGTACTGGTATTAAAATTGGTCATGATCGTAGATCAGCCAAAGCCGATATTAATTTTAGTTTTAGAATCATGATCCCACTATAGAAGGATGGGTTTGGCCACTTAGTTCAATAGTTGGGAGGAGAAACAGGAGTTCAGATCATTGACTAATAATATGGTGGGAGGACTTAGCTAGTGCCACACTCTTATTTATTTATTAAAATTTTTTTTTTAATAGGAGCCACGCCAGGGTTTCAAGAATTGATATCGGAGACGCTGTATTGATCGCATTGGCTGTATCGTATTAGTATCGGTTGAGATTGATATTGATACTTGATCGATTTTGATCAGTTACAAGTATCATTTTAGAGGTAAAATCGTAAAGATATATTTTTTTTACAATGAAGATAAAAGTGACCGATATGCATCAATCCGATCCAATCTGATCCAGATCTATATCAAATTGATATGAACAGATACTAATACCAATATTTATTTAGATAACTAAATCCATGAACCACACTCTTAATTAGAGAGAGAGAGAGAGAGAGAGAGAGAGAAGGCTCAGAATGACTTGGTAGAATAGCTGATAGTTAAACAAACCGGATCTTCTGCCCTCTAATGTTATAGAGCACAAAAAATCAAGGAAAAGTTATATGATTACCCACTTTTGGGTTTTTCTTTACAAAATTACCCACAAAAAGTTTTGATTAACAAAAATACCCAAAATTGGGTTTGGGTTTACAAAACTACCTACCCAAAGTTTCAGTTAACAAAAATACCCAAAATCAGGTTTGGGTTTACAAAATTACCCAAAATAGTGAGTCTTCATCTTCCACATATAATCATGTATTTTTTTATTACTGAAACTTTGTGTGGGTAGTTTTGTAAACCCAAACCCAATTTTGGGTATTTTTGTTAACTTAAACTTTAAGTGGGTAATTTTATAGAGAAAAACCTAATTTTGGATATTTTTGTTAATTGAAACTTTTGGTGGGTAATTTTGTAAAGGGAAACCCATAAGTGGGTAATCAAGTAATTTTCCCAAAAATCAATCTATCCACCTTCAACATTGCAGTCAACAATCAACAACTAGTAGCCAATAGTCAACAGTCAACAATCAATAATCAACAATCGACGATCAACAATCATGAGATAAATAAGATGTTTTCTTAAGGAAAAATTACTTGATAACCCACTTACGGGTTTCCCTTTACAAAATTACCCACCAAAAGTTTCAGTTAACAAAAATATCCAAAATTAGGTTTTCCTTTACAAAATTACCCACTTAAAGTTTAAGTTAACAAAAATACCCAAAATTGAGTTTGGATTTACAAAACTACCCACTCAAAAATTTCAGTAATAAAAAAAAACATGATTATATGTGGAAGATGAAGACTCACTATTTTGGGTAGTTTTTTAAACTCAAACCTGATTTTGGGTATTTTTGTTAACTGAAACTTTGGGTGGGTAGTTTTGTAAACCCAAACCCAATTTTGAATATTTTTGTTAGCCAAAACTTTTTATGGGTAATTTTGTAAAGGAAAACCCAAAAGTGGGTAATCATGTAATTTTCCCTTTTCTTAATTCAAAGTCACTTAACACGAGCAGGATTCAAATTGTCAAAAAAATTGTGCTTTACTAATTTGAGGATCAGATGTGACAACTCAAGAGAGTAAACACATGCTAGTTGCATCATCTGTGAGTTCAAAATTCTACCCAAAAAAAAAAAAAAATTTCATGATTGTTAGTCCATGTAATTCGTCATAGTGGGTACTCGGGTGCATGCTTAGACAATATTTGAATAGACGACCAAGATTGTTCAAGCTTGGACAGAAAGGAGAGATGGTAGCTTACATTCGTTATTTTTATTTATTTATTATTATTATTATTATTTTTAAATAATGTGTCGAGGATCTTATTGTTCGCGCCAAAATTTGAAAATATGCATCCAATAACGTGACAGACGTGGGCTGACTGTAACATGAGTCCGTTACGCACAAGTAGCACAATGCCCACACGTGAGGGCACTTAGAAGCATGTGTGTAAAGGGCTATCGCCATGGGACAGGTGTCAGGAACATATTGGGGCCCGGATTAATGGGGATAGTGGGCTAATGGTGTACATAGTGGAACTGTTAGTCCACAAGTATATAAGCAAAGAAAATCGGCCGAAAGGAGGACATTCAATAACTCATACAAGAATCCAACAATGATGCAATTCTTTTATTCTTTTGTTTTCCACTTTTTAGAATTAGAGGTAGAGTAGAACTCTTTTGTCTCATTTCAAATTTTCTATCCGCAGGGTCTACCCATTGGGCTCTCGTGTACTGTATTTAAAACCCTTTTGTGAGGAATACATCACGGTTTGTTCCTTTATCTGTTAGTGGTTTTAATTATTCATAAGTCCCTAGAGTAATCGGGGCAAGAGGAGAGCCCTAGTCATTTGACCGAAGTATGATATACTATTGAATCTGTTTAGGAAGGATTCTAGCACGCACACACACTTACTAATATGGTCAGTTGATCGTACATCTTTTTGGCACACTAGGTGGGACCCTTGCTAAATGGTGGATCAAACGAGAGGAAATTCCAGAAGTTCTAAGGAACGGAGGACGCCAAGTCCCCCAGGAGATTCTAGCCCAAACCCAGAGGTCAATTAATCCTCTAGAGGTCAGTCAGTCGGTAGTGGCAGCCGAAGACATAACCAGGCAATTGGAGGCCACCATGCAGGGAGCATTACAGCCAATGGTGGAGGATATGCACTAAAGGATATCTAGTCTATCAGTATCAGAACCGACCAAAGGTTTGACCAAATGATGGCACTTCTAGTGTCACATGCGTAATCAAATAGAGAGGCCAATCCTAATGTGGCTTCTTCAAGCAACCCTCCAGGGTTCTATGAACATAATAGAGAAGCAGGAATCATGATCCATGAGGGAAATGTGGGAGCTAACCAATGCCCACAGGTAAATTACACTAACCCTATATACCAACAGGGGTCATGGTATGCACCAGCCAGTGCGGCTGCCCCAGGGGCAAACAATGCCCTGGGAAATAGTTCATGGTATGAACCTGCCAATTTAGTCGTTACAGGGGCAAATGCCCTACCATTGATTGGTCCGCCTTACCAAGTTGGTTACCAAGGCCTCTATGGTTGCAGAAATGGGGATAGGGCGACCGTCCCTTGCCAAGGTATACCAGAACCTCAAGGGGAATCTTGGCATGAGAAATATGTTTTATCGAACAGAGTAGGGTCAGAGAAACCTAATCCTAGTGTCGCCAAAATCACCAATCGTCCGAGGCAACCCCATGGTGGTAGACCGTGAGGAGTTAATCTGAGTAATTCAAGACCAGCTCAACCCTGCTTTCCGGCTGGTCACAAGACCCGTGTATAAGAAGCCATATCTCGAATATTTTGACTTGGTTGATGTGGGTACGAATTTGAAGATAGCAGAATTCTCCAAAATCTTGGGGGAGGGCAATATGTCCACGGTGGAGCCTATCACTCGTGTCACCGTCCAATGTGAGACCGTAGGGACGAGTGATGATGAGCACATTTATGTGTGAAATCTAGGGTAGTAAAACATGCATTTTACATATTTAGAATGGAGCTACCTTGGGTTTTACTCTCTTTTTGTAGGTTTTATATTTTCAAGGCCTTAAGGACTATCGGGCGCTATATCTTCAATTTTACACCTAAAGAGGTCCTATTTCTTTCCATGGTTGCGAAGAGGACGAAATTCTGAGCAAGATGGACGTGTTCAATTAAAAGTACACATTCGTTTGGTCACCCGTACAAATGATTATTCTTTTTCGGGTCAGAAAAAAAATAATGGATCAGAACTGAACCGAGATGCAGAACCAGCCCATTTGCAGTTGTCCCAGAGGTACAAGGAATACTCCAAATGCCAACAAGGATCGATGGACCACATCCTTAAGTGATTAAAGATTTGTTTTTGGTAACAACAACTACCTAGCTTAGTTGGTGAGCTATGGTGTTCAAAATTCCCTTGCTCACCAAGAGGTCTCAAGTTCGAATCTCATGGTTGTTTTTTTTAGAGAATTTGTTGAAGATTTCCTGCTTTTCACTCACTTAAAGCACTAAGGGCATGGAGGGGATTTCCATATCAAATTAGAAGCAAGCAAAATCGTGGAAGCAAGAAGAGCACTAAGGGCATGGAGGGGATTTCCACATCAAATTAGAAGCAAGCAAAATCGTGGAAGCAAGAAGAGAATAAAAAAAAAAGGAAAGAAAAAAAAGGGAGAACCAAAGATTGTCCAAATCTTCTCTCTCCTCCACATCATCACCAAAGATTGTCCAAATCACACAAAGGAAGAAAAAAAAACGGTCCCTAGGAGAGAGAAAAAAAGAAGAAAAATAAATTAGAAAAAAAAAGGAAAGAAAATAAGCAAAAAATTTTAGGAAATTTCTCAAAATTTATTCCTCTCTTCTCTCTCCTCCATCTTAGTACTTTTGGACTCAAAAGATCTCACAATCGATTGTGGGTTTCTCCCTTTTAGGAAAGAGAAAATTGTTACCCTACCTCTCCATTCCCTATAAATACAACTCATGTGAGAGGAGGAGACACAATTCATTCTTCTTCTAGTTTTTTTAGTTGCTCTCTCTTTCTCTTGCTCTCTCTTTAGTTTTAGTTCTTCTCTATTTTTGCTTTAATCACTTTTGTAATAGTTTTTTTTATTTCAATTAATGCAAGTACTCTTTTATTTTTATTCAGTTCTTTTTATGTTTATG
Organism: Macadamia integrifolia; assembly: GCF_013358625.1. Lineage (NCBI taxonomy): Eukaryota > Viridiplantae > Streptophyta > Magnoliopsida > Proteales > Proteaceae > Macadamia > Macadamia integrifolia. The sequence continues at coordinate 341,546 of NW_024869281.1, read as the reverse complement.
ATTTATGCAATTGAGTTGTAATTTTTTAAGTTATAGTTCTAGGCTTAGATCTAGGTGACAAGATCATGAGCCGTGGAGCAATTTTTTTTTTCAAGTTCAAGCATTGATTCAAGTAAGTAGGCTCCTTCAGTAGTCTTCTCTCCCCCCTCTCATTCCTTCTTCTGACTACCCTTTCTTTCTTAATTTAGGATTAAAAATCCACTGCTCAAGATTCACAAATAATCAATGTACACAGTGTCACGCTTTACCTATAACCATGAGACGTGGTTGTAGTTTATGCTCTGTCGCAACAACCAAGGAAAAAAAATGTGAGTTTTATAAAGAAATGAAAATATTCTTATATCATTAAAATGAAAAGGAAAAAATTAAGTTCAAGTTCTTACTGTAAAATTGGGGCCAATAATATTCTGTAAAGCCTACAATATCCAGTAATGAAAAATGTATCAGCCATTCAAACATATGAACTTTCTAAAAAAAATCAAATATATGAGATGATTATGGCAATCTCTACTCTAATAGGTTGAGAATGCAAGTCGAGCCTTTTACCCAAAAAAAATGGCATGGTATATGGGCAAAGTTGACTTATTATGTGTTATAAGTCAATAGAAAAAGTAAGGGAAAAGTCTGGGCATGTTGCTAGGGTGCTTTGCAGCCTGTGTCACTCTTCCCCATGTGGAGATTACCCCATGCGCCTCCCATCCCAAGCCCCCTCCCATTGGTTGAGCGACCAGCTTTTCAGAAGCTAGTGGCTTATCCAACCCTCTCTCAAAAATTAAATATGCAGAAATCGATCAATCAAGGAGTTTTTGGAATACCAAAATTTCTTTCCTTTCGCGGGTAGGGGAAGTAAACTGAAAAGCCACCAAAGCTTAGGTCACAAGTGAAATGAAGTAAAATTTCGTCAGCAAAGTGAAGTAAAACAAAAGAGATCGAAGAGAACATTTCAGTGGTTGTTCGGTTGGAACTTGGAAATACATGAGAAACTTGGTTGATTTTATATTTTTTACAATTTTGTTTTAAAATCAAATGAAACTTTTGTAATCATTACAACATGTGACTGTATCATAAACTCCAAATCATTTCGTATTTAGTTATTAAAATTTCATTTTATTTGCATCCAAAACCCTTTGCAATAAATGTTTAAAAGAGAGAACAATACATTTTTACTTACAATATCGGGGCGAATGGAAGATTGAATGAAAAATTCCTCCTTCGCGGTTGGGGTCGCAGTTGACGATGTAGTTATTGAAAGGATCTTGACCAGGATAACAATCACCCCCTGTTTCATCACAGCTTCCGCAATCAATGCGAAACCATGAGAGATCAAACCCCATGGCCATTTCATAATGTATCTCAGAGAAAGAACGATGATCACCGGCATCTAGCAAGGTTCGAATTGGAACCATTGTGCCTATGGTACAGGAGTCCGGTACATCTGAAAATTGTATCTCTCCCACAAAAACGTAAGAGTATTGAGAACCCCCCAAAGAACCATTGATGCATGGATAAGTATTCACAAAGTGGGGAGATGATGATGATTTAGCTGTGTCTCTGATTGGGTTTTCACAACTCAAGAAAACTACATAGTTTCCCAGATTTCCCGGCCAAGGCCACGGGTAGAAGAAAGGATCTTTATTTTGCGTATCTGATTTAGTACTGCTAGTGAAGTTAGCATAATATGTCAAGGAATAAAGAGGTCGTGAGGAGCAATTGTGAATCTGGAGACCAGAATCAACGACTTTCATGGTTCGGTTGTTATAAGAGATTGACTCTACATAGTACTTCCCTGAATACAAGTATAGAACAGTGCGGTTATTCTCACAGGAGAGCTCGTATCGAGGGTCCCTGCACTCCGGGAGAGGGTCATGGCCTTTCAACCAAAATGGGTAGCTAATGTTGACAAGGTTCCCGCATGAAGAAGGGCTGCACAAACTTTTCTGAGCTTCACAATTAGCCTGCAAAACAATGAACAAGGCTGCTATTATGAGGCAGCCTCTTCTCAATCTCACCACCATCCCTTATTTTCTTTCTTGCTTTTAACTTGTGTATAGAGAGGACCCAGCCCAGTACAACGAGGTACGTAGCAGATGGAGAGATAAGGGGTGTTAATAAATACAATTTCCCTTTATCAGGAGAGAAGTTTCTCACCTCTTACCCCTTATTGTACCCTTTATTGTATGGAATTGATGAAATATCCAACTCCAAGGATCAGATGTGACGACCCAAAGTGAGTAACACGATTTCCATTTATTAGGAGAGAAGTTTCTTACCTCTTACCCCTTATTGTACCCTTTATTGTATGGAATTGATGATGAAATATTCAACTCCAGATCAGATGTGACAACCCAAAGTGAGTAACACGATTTTCATTTATTAAGAGAGAAAGTTCTCATCTCTTACCCCTCATTGTATGGAATTGATGATGAAATAGCCAACTCCAAGGATCAGATGTGACAACCCAAAGTGAGTAACACGATTTTCATTTATTAAGAGAGAAAGTTCTCATCTCTTACCCCTTATTGTATGGAATTGATGATGAAATAGCCTACTCCAAGGATCAGATGTGACAACCCAAAGTGAGTAACACGATTATGGTTTATTAGGAGTGAAGTTTCTCACCTCTTACCCCTTATTGTACATAATTGATGATGAAATATCCAACTCTAAGGATCAGACGTGACGGCCCAAAGAGAGTGGAAGGAAATTCTATAAACACTTGCAAGTTGCATCATCAGTTCCTTTCTTGGCCCAGAGAAGAATGGGCTTCGACGCTTAAATCAATAATTGGGAGGAGAAACAGTAGTAGCCTCACAATAAGGTAGACTGGCAAGATCATTATGAAGAGGCTGAGTGATTATTGAATTATTTCAGTAATGACTCTAGTTCCCATTTATTTTTATTTATTATTTATTTAATTTTTTGGGTAGAATAGTTCTTGTTTATATTAAACAGAAGCTTTGTGATTATAATTAAAGTGAAAAAAAAATGTATGCATCCTCTTGTACAAATTTTTTTATACTCCTTTCACACACTAAATAGTGAGATTTACACTTACCTATTCTGACATATAAATTCCATATGGATAATATACCATTATTTAGTTCTTCATTGGTATAATGTGTAGATAGGGATACATAAGGGATTGACATGTGGTGTCGATGTAGGATGGAATCTCCTATGCCAAAGTGATCAATTGGAGCACAATAAGAGTATCACAGGTTTATATCCAAGGGCAGACATATCAAAAATGGGAGAGAATGTAAGAAGGGACATGATGCTGATAATGTATTAATCATTTTACCATAACTAAATATCAAGACGGTGAATATACAAAGAATATCTAAATGTTCATCCTATGGCAAGGCCATCAACAGATACCAAAAGACAAACTTAAAAAGTAACTTAAGGGACCACCTACGACAAAGCCATCAGCACACCCTAGAGTCAACAATACAATGCTAAGTAGTTTCCCTTACTGCCAAAATAAATCAAATTAGGTATACATCAATTTTCAAACAAAAGCAATACTATTCTTGGCTATCTAATAAAATATCTCCTCGAACAAACTTGGACTGGTCATCCACGAAAAGGACGTCTGTAGACAAATACTTTTCTCAGCTAAGGCATTGGCTACAAAGTTGGTTTCTCTATGACATTGAGAAATTTTCCATGTGATAGAATCAAGAAATGGCCTGAGGCATGCCTTTTTTCATTGAAACCTCTGGAGGTTAGTAGAATTCAGCATATAAGTCACCACAATCATCAAGTCACTTTCAATCTTTCAAAATTGAGTCAAAAGTCCAAGTCATCCTTATTTACAGTTACATGCATGCATTGTCTAGCTGACTTCTCACTACAAGTATTTAGAATTTGATACATTGTTCCGTAAGCTAAGCATTTAAGTTTTATAAAAATAATTTGAAAAAAAGGGTTGCACTCACTTTTATGAGCTACACAATTCGCCCGCAAAACAATCAACAAGGCTGCTACGATGATGATCATGTTTTCCAGAGATACTATTGTCAGGAGGTAGACTAGACCAGAATAGAATAAAATTAGAGAAAGAATATACAAGGCTTTGAGGATAGCCCACAGTTAAACCAACCGGCTCTTCTGACTTCTAACCCTATAGAGCACAGATAATCAATTTGCCCATATTCAACATTGCCATCAATAGATAACAGTCAATAGTCAACAATCAATAATCAACGGTCAACAATCAACAGGATAATATGTATTATAATCACACCACACAACCAGGATTCAAATGGTCAAAAAATTTGTGCTTTACTCCTTATTTGAAGATCAGATGTGACAACTTACGAGAGTAAACACATGCTAGCAAAAAAAAAATATCATGGTTATTAGTCAATGTTATTCGTCATAGTGGGTCCTTAGATGCACATTTAGTCGATTACTTCAAAAGGCAATCGACGAGGAAAGCTTAGTCAATATTCTACTTACATTTTCTATACGCTCTAATGCATTCAACAGTTCCGTCTTTTGTGTACCATGGAGATAATAATTTCTTTGGGCAAGAAGGATACTTTCACTGTAAACATTGTACGTCTTACTTCAATTGGTCTGCCAATACATCCAAATTAAGGGTGTCACTTTGGTATCCATACTGAAAATTGATACTAAAATCCTATCGAATTACTCCATCGAAATCATATCGGAAGATATTAGGTTTGATTTTGGTAAGAAAAAATAAGTTTTTTTTTTTTTTGGGTGGGGTGGTGGTATAGTATTTGTATTGATATTTAAGACAAGATAGTTGGTATGTATTGAATTACACTCGAATAACAAATATCAAATATCATACCGAAATATCAAATATATATACAAATAAGAAAAATATAGAAAAATTGCTGTATTAAAACCGTACAGAATAAAAACTGTATACCATATTGAATAAATAAAATCATATCAATTAAAATTGTATGACATCGGTAGTGAAATGTAAGATTTTTTCTCAATACAATATGGTATGGGTGTTGACTCTTGGTATACCGTACCATACCGAATTAACACCCTTAACAAAAACGGTCAAATAATTGCTACTCCAGGCACAAGGTCCCCTTATTCCTTCTGCTTTCTTTCTTTCTTTTTTTTTTTTTTTTTTTTTTTTTTATTCATAGGGGAAAAATTGAATAAAATTAGTTTGGACAGGCATATCGATCCAATACTGATCCAAATAGGCTCGGATCAGATTATGTCGGACAGATTCACCTCTAATTTTTAATTAAAATTGTTTTTTTATTATGTTTTGACCACTGGGCAGTACTGGTATTAAAATTGGTCATGATCGTAGATCAGCCAAAGCCGATATTAATTTTAGTTTTAGAGTCATGATCCCACTATAGAAGGATGGGTTTGGCCACTTAATTCAATAGTTGGGAGGAGAAACAGGAGTCCAGATCATTGACTAATAATATGGTGGGAGGACTTAGCTACTGCCACACTCTTATATATTTATTAAATTTTTTTTTTTTTAATAGGAGCCACGCCAGGGTTTCAAGAATTGATATCGGAGACGCTGTATTGATCGCATTGGCTGTATCGTATTAGTATCGGTTGAGATTGATATTGATACTTGATTGATTTTGATCAGTTACAAGTATCATTTTAGAGGTAAAATCGTAAAGATATATTTTTTTTACAATGAAGATAAAAGTGACCGATATGCATCAATCCGATCCAATCTGATCCAGATCTATATCAAATTGATATCAACAGATACTAATACCAATATTTATTTAGATAACTAAATCCATGAACCACACTCTTAATTAGAGAGAGAGAGAGAGAGAGAGAGAGAGAAGGCTCAGAATGACTTGGTAGAATAGCTGATAGTTAAACAAACCGGATCTTCTGCCCTCTAATGTTATAGAGCACAAAAAATCAAGGAAAAGTTATATGATTACCCACTTTTGGGTTTTTCTTTACAAAATTACCCACAAAAAGTTTTGATTAACAAAAATACCCAAAATTGGGTTTGGGTTTACAAAACTACCTACCCAAAGTTTCAGTTAACAAAAATACCCAAAATCAGGTTTGGGTTTACAAAATTACCCAAAATAGTGAGTCTTCATCTTCCACATATAATCATGTATTTTTTTATTACTGAAACTTTGTGTGGGTAGTTTTGTAAACCCAAACCCAATTTTGGGTATTTTTGTTAACTTAAACTTTAAGTGGGTAATTTTGTAGAGAAAAACCTAATTTTGGGTATTTTTGTTAATTAAAACTTTTGGTGGGTAATTTTGTAAAGGGAAACCCATAAGTGGGTAATCAAGTAATTTTCCCAAAAATCAATCTATCCACCTTCGACATTGCAGTCAACAATCAACAACTAGCAGCCAATAGTCAACAGTCAACAATCAATAATCAGCAATCGTCGATCAACAATCATGAGATAAATAAGATGTTTTCTTAAGGGAAAATTACTTGATTACCCACTTACGGGTTTCCCTTTACAAAATTACCCACCAAAAATTTCAGTTAACAAAAATATCCAAAATTAGGTTTTCCTTTATAAAATTACCCACTTAAAGTTTAAGTTAACAAAAATACCCAAAATTGAGTTTGGCTTTACAAAACTACCCACTCAAAAATTTCAGTAATAAAAAAAAAACATGATTATATGTGGAAGATGAAGACTCACTATTTTTGGTAGTTTTTTAAACTCAAACCTGATTTTGGGTATTTTTGTTAACTGAAACTTTGGGTGGGTAGTTTTGTAAACCCAAACCCAATTTTGAATATTTTTGTTAACCAAAACTTTTTATGGGTAATTTTGTAAAGGAAAATCCAAAAGTGGGTAATCATGTAATTTTCCATTTTCTTAATTCAAAGTCACTTAACACGAGCAGGATTCAAATTGTCAAAAAAATTGTGCTTTACTAATTTGAGGATCAGATGTGACAACTCAAGAGAGTAAACACATGCTAGTTGCATCATCTGTGAGTTCAAAATTCTACCCAAAAAAAAAAAAAAAAAAAATTCATGATTGTTAGTCCATGTAATTCGTCATAGTGGGTACTCGGGCGCATGCTTAGACAATATTTGAATAGACGACCAAGATTGTTCGAGCTTGGACAGAAAGGAGAGATGGTAGCTTACATTCGTTATTTATTATTTATTATTATTATTATTATTATTATTTTTAAATAATGTGTCGAGGATCTTATTGTTCGCGCCAAAATTTGAAAATATGCATCCAATAACGTGGCAGACGTGGGCTGACTGTAACGTGAGTCCGTTATGCACAAGTAGCACAATGCCCACACGTGAGGGCAGTTAGAAGCATGTGTGTAAAGGGCTATCGCCATGGGACAGGTGTCAGGAACATATTGGGGCCCGGATTAATGGGGATAGTGGGCTGATGGTGTACGTAGTGGAACTGTTAGTCCACAAGTATATAAGGAAAGAAAATCGGCCGAAAGGAGGACATTCAATAACTCATACAAGAATCCAACAATGATGCAATTCTTTTATTCTTTTGTTTTCCACTTTTTAGAATTAGAGGTAGAGTAGAACTCTTTTGTCTCATTTCAAATTTTCTATCCGCAGGGTCTACCCATTGGGCTCTCGTATACTGTATTTAAAACCCTTTTGTGAGGAATACATCACGGTTTGTTCCTTTATCTATTAGTGGTTTTAATTATTCATAAGTCCCTAGAGTAATCGGGGCAAGAGGAGAGCCCCAGTCATTTGACTGAAGTATGATATACTATTGAATCTGTTTAGGAAGGATTCTAGCACGCACACGCACTTACTAATATGGTCAGTTGACCGTACATCTTTTTGGCACACTAGGTGGGACCCTTGCTAAATGGTGGATCAAACGAGAGGAAATTCCAGAAGTTCTAAGGAACGGAGGACTCCAAGTCCCCCAGGAGATTCTAGCCCAAACCCAGAGGTCAATTAATCCTCTAGAGGTCAGTCGGTAGTGGCGGCCGAAGACATAACCAAGCAATTGGAGGCCACCATGCAGGGAGCATTACAGCCAATGGTGGAGGATATGCACTAAAGGATATCTAGTCTATCAGTATCAGAATCGACCAAAGGTTTGACTAAATGATGGCACTTCTAGTGTCACATGCCTAATCAAATAGAGAGGCCAATCCTAATGTGGCTTCTTCAAGCAACCCTCCAGGGTTTGATGAACATAATAGAGAAGCAGGAATCATGATCCATAAGGGAAACGTGGGAGCTAACCAATGCCCACAGGTAAATTACACTAACCCTATTTACCAACAGGGGTCATGGTATGCACCAGCCAATGCGGCTGCCCCAGGGGCAAACAATGCCCTGGGAAATAGTTCATGGTATGCACATGCCAATTTAGTCGCTACAGGGGCAAATGCCCTACCATTGATTGGTCCGCCTTACCAAGTTGGTTACCAAGGCCTCTATGGTTGCAGAAATGGGGATAGGGCGACCGTCCCTTGCCAAGGTATACCAGAACCTCAAGGGGAATCTTGGCATGAGAAACATGTTTTATCGAACAGAGCAGGGTCAGAGAAACCTAACCCTAGTGTCGCCAAAATCACCAATCGTCCGAGGCAACCCCATGGTGGTAGACCGTGAGGAGTTAATCTGAGTAATTCAAGACCAGCTCAACCCTGCTTTCCGGCTTGTCACAAGACCCGTGTATAAGAAGCCATATCTCTAATATTTCGACTTGGTTGATGTGCATACGAATTTGAAGATAGCAGAATTCTCCAAAATATTGGGGGAGGGAAATATGTCCACGGTGGAGCCTATCACTCGTATCACCGTCCAATGTGAGACCGTAGGGACGAGTGATGTCCTAAAGTTAAGGTTGTTCCCTAACTCATTGACTGGATCAACCTTCTCATGGTACTGTAATTTATTGGTCAATTCTATTCAGAACTAGGGGGAAATGGAAGATAAGTTCCATCTCCAGTTTTATAGGACCGAGCCCACAATATCAGTGTTAGACCTGGCAAGGATGCACCAAGAAAGTGGCAAATCCGTTGACTATTTTGTCAATAGATTCAAGGTCGCGAAACAATATTGCATAGTCAATTTGTAAGAAAGCGAGTTCAAAAAAACACATAGGCCATTTGTACGAGAAGAACTTGAGAGAAGAAGAGCAAAAACGCTCCACTGCTATAAATACGTACAAAGGGGCGGCATATAATCTAGCCCTCTTTGGTTCTGGTCAACAAAAACTAGTCAATACTATTGATTGTGAAGTAGACTTGGTCGAAATCGTAGAAGGCAAACCTTATGTTTGTAAGTTTTTGACCAAGCCCCAAGATAGAGTGACCACACAAAGAGCGTTCCAACCACAAATTACGACTCAAGTGTGAGATATTTGTTCGACATCTCCAAGGCTAAGGTTATCTTCAACCAGATTTTGAGAGATAAGTAGATCAAGTTGTCCGAGGGGTACCAAATACCTCTAGCTGCTGACCTCAAAGATAGAAAGAACTATAAATGGCGTAACTCAGACTCTCACTTTACTAATAGTTGTATTGTTTTACGTAATGTCATGCAGAAAGCTATAAAATGATGGTTGTTTAAAGTTTCCAGAGAAAGACAAAGGTGTGATCATGATGGACAAGGACCCTTTCCCCAAGGTCAACATGGTGAATGCAGACCTCTCAGGCTAACTATCCAAACCACAAGCAATTCCCAGGAAGGAAAGATCGAGCTTACGGTAACTCACCTCCTGTCTAGCCTTTGAAGTTAGAAGACGTTGTTGAGCTATAGACTCCAAGAACGAACCCAAGGTTGAAGGTTGTTCTAAGCCATGACCAAGGCAAGAAGGTGGTGCTAGGAAGGGAAAAGTCAACCAATGGGCCGTTGGTTTTACTGAAGGTCTTGAAAGACCAGTGAGACCGAAAAAGGGATGAAGAATCAGGAAGTTCAAACCCACAGTGAGGAGAAAGGTTCTAATGAAGTGTTTGTCACCACTATAAGCACTTGATTGAGAAAGGTGCCCACTCAGACTAGAGACAAGACAAAGGCATTTGAAGCCCTAAGGTGGCCCCCAAGACTAGACCATTGGACATTAGTGCCGCGGCCCAATCTGCTGGCCTAGCCTATGGCCATTAGAGAACTGAGGATGGCCAGCCACCATCCCAACGTACACAAGCCTAGGAAAGGGAAGCCCATCATAGCCCCAGAAGGGCTTGCCTAGGATGAGATACAAAAAGAAGATTGGATTTTGGAGGTGATCGAGAACCCGAGTCTCGATGTCATTAGAGACAGGCCGAGGGAGGACGCATGTCAGTTAAGGACAAAGTGGGGTGTTCTCCATCCAGAAGGTCAGAGATAGAAAGGATCACAGTTAGGGAAAGCATAAGACAATCCTCGGAAAGGGGACCTCTTCAGGATCGTCTTCACATGCATAAGGCAATGAACGATGGTCATCTAAAGAGCCCATACTTACGAATGGTATGTCTAAGGGCGGATTGAACTGATCATTGGAATACGGCCAGACATCCTAAGTTCCTTTTGACGAAGGGTCGGGTATGACCAGAACATAGAAAAGGAGATGGAAAAGGTGGCAAGCCGCTATCCGGAGGGAAAGGATAGCACAATCATCTCCCCAAGCCAACAACGAATAGGAAAAAAGGAAAGAAGGCACACCAATATCAGTCATCACAACACAATAGGCCATCAGGGGTCTAGAAGACTAACCTAAGGACCAGGAAACACCAACTAGGGTAGAGATCTAACAAGGCACTCAGGGACAGGGTGTAGACCCCAGCCCTAGTACAAAATGGGTGGCCAACTTAAATGTTACCCCTAAGGTGTCTGACCTAAGAACAGAAAGTAGTGGAGGTTTTGAAGAATTTGTTAGTATGATGTTCGGGTCAGTGGAAGCTCAGGTGCCCCATTAACATGGTGTACATACTCCCCAAAGTATTCCAGAATCACCCAATTCACAACGAGGAGCTCAATTCTGACGAAGAGGACCAAATTCCAAAAATCCTAGGGGTGGATTTGACCACTGAAGTAATTGAGAAGCTGGAAGTTAGCTCAACGAATAAGGAAGAAAATAAACCTTCACCCCCAGAGCCAACACAAGAGGTGGTGGCCAAGGCCTCATTTGATCGGCCAACTAAAGAAATGACCCAGCATTTTGAAGCCGCTCTATGTTACCATAAGCATGGATGGAATGCCTGTCTCAAGTGTGTTGATAGACAACGGCACGATAGTCAATATATTTCCTTCACGGATGATGGCTAAACTCTAGCAGAATGAAAATGACCTTATCCTGATGGATATGACCGTGATAAATTTCCTGGGAGGAGCGAGTTCCCCAAGAGGTGTCCTACCAATTAAGCTAAAGATCAGAGGTCGAAGCTCTATGACTACTTTCTTTATCATGGACGCGATGGTAAATTACAACGCACTATTAAGACATGACTAGATTCACTCTAATAGTCATGCACTGTCTTCCTTGCACCAATTTCTTATGTTCTGGAATGAAGGAGGTCATGGAGGTCAATCTGCCTTTTTTAGTTAATACCAGTCTAGCTAATGCTACGTTTTACCATGGGGATGTATCCCCAATTAAGTTCATAGAAACAGACGAGGAAGGCAGGCCGACCATCATGACAGTCAGCCATTTGGTGTGCGGCTAGCATTATTAGGAGGCCACCAGTAGAAGGTCGACGCCTGTAGCAGATGCAAGCTAAGATGGAGCAGAATGCCATTGAGAACACACTCAGGAGGCTAGCCATGGCCCAAATTGAACACCGATTGGCAGATGCACCAACTACCATGGTTAACAAATGTGAATACAACCTGAACGTTGAAATCAAGAATCTACCACTAGCACCACCAAAGATGGAAGAAACATTGGCCAAAGTTGAGGATCCCCTATAGGAGGTGAATCTGGGCTCAAAATTAGACAAGAAGCCTATCTTTGTGAGCAAATTGTTACGGCCACACTTCAAAGAAAAACTTATAAACCTGCTCATGGCTAATAGAAGTTGTTTTGCTTGGGATTATTCTGAAATGCCAAGATTAGACCGCAAGCTCATAGAGCATCAGTTGCCCATTAAAAGCGGGTATAGGCCATTTAAACAACCCCTGAGGTTGATGGCAATAGAGATCGTCTTGAAAATAAAAGATGAGATTGAGCGATTGCTCAAAGCTGGTTTCATAAGGACCGGGAGATATGTGGCATGGCTGTCAAATGTGGTCCCGGTCATAAAAAAAAATGTTAAACTTAGAGTGTGCATTGAGTTTAGGGACTTGAACAAAGTCACACCTAAGGATGAATAACCAATGCATGTAGTTCCCCACCAATGAGCTACTTTATCATATTCTGAATTCAATGGTTTCAATAACCCCCCAGACGTTGCTTGGAACGACCTCTAGAACTACCCTCACGCTTTGTGCTAGCCATATAATCCTGTTGCATTGAGGTTGAGTATCTGTTGAACTTCGTAATGCACATTGCCACCCCTTCGTATATACCCGACTCTAAATATCATAATAAATGAACTAATGTATCTCTTCGTAAAGGGATTTCTCCCATAATGGCCATGAATTCTTGCTCCTGGAGTGGCCAAATAGGACTTAGCCGATCTTATTACTAGAGAATCAACATGAACAATTAGAACTTGGCCAGATTTTAGATGTAGTCCTTTCCATCTCCTTTCTTTCATTTTCTCCGTTTTTTTCTTTTATAAAGAAGAAGAAAGATATTCTATTTTCTCTCCTATTTAGTATTGTGACAAAGATAATAAACTGAATCGTAGGGTTTTTTGAGATTTAATCTGTCATGTAGGAATTTTTGGATTTTTTTTTAAAATAACTAGCAAATTGGTGTATCGTTAACCTAATGATATAACATAATGAAAATCGTCCTACATCTATATATAAATGTTGGTTCATCAAGAATACGCAAGAACTCCAAACACTAGATCCTATCCTTTATGGACGGGCATGCAGGATATAATCAAATATTCATAGCCAAGGAGGATGTTCCCAAGATGGCATTCCGATGTCGAGGGGCATTAGGGACCTATGAATGGGTAGTGATGCCATTCGGTCTTAAGAATGCAAGGGCCACCTATCAAAGGGCCATGAATGTCATATTCCACGAAATGGTTAGCTATTTCCTAGAGGTATACGCAGACTATGTGTGGTCAAATCCCAGGATGAAGAGGAACACCTCGACCACTTGGCTAAGGCCTTTGATCGGATGAAAATCCATGGTCTAAATATGAATCCCCTCAAATGGGCCTTTGGCGTTTCCCTAGATAACATTTTGGGATTCCTGGTGCAATAGAAGGGTATAAAAGTGGATAAAAATAAGGCCTGAGCTATAAGGGAGGCCAGACCTCCGCGCAACAAGGAGTTGCAGAAATTACCTGGTCAGGTCATTTTCATCAGATGATTCATTTCCAATTTAATAGGAAGGTAAGGCCTTCTCCCCCTTTATTAAAACATAGAAACGAGGAGAAATTTAGGTGGAGAAAGGATCATCATGCCGCATTTGAAGAAATAAAGGGATACTTGAACAACCCTCCTGTGCTGATGCCCCCATGAAAGGGAATACCATTAAAACTGTATGTGTCAGCCACATCAGAATCTATAGCTGCTTTGTTGGCACAAGACAATGTAAACGGCCACGAGCAGGCCGTATAATACCTAAGTCAGTCTCTATATTACACAGAGATAAAGTATACGGCCATCAAGAAGCTATGCTTGTCATTATATTTCTCCTTCACTAAGTTACAATACGTGCCTTAGAAGGCCGCGAAAGGGCAAGCACTGGCCAATTTTTTAGCTGATCATATACCATTGGAAATGGTTTAAGACAACATGATCATCCATTTTCCTTGGAAGATGTTCTTCGATAGATCGAAAATAGAACGGTCAGCTGGAGCAGAAGTGGTGATCGTCTCACCACACAGTGTTGAGACACATATGGCTTTTTAGCTATGTTTTAATTGTTCCAACAATCAAGTGGAATACAAGGCCCTACTAATCGGCCTAGAAATTCTCTTAGGAATGGATGTACTAGTGATTGAAGTAATTGGGGATTCCCAATTGGTAATCAAATAGATTGCTGAAGAATACCGATGTGAGAGCAAGTCATTAGTTGATTATCTCGTCAACATTAAGGGTGTAGTTAAAAGATTCCAAGATGTGTCCTTCTAGTATGTCCCAAGGAGAGAAAACACAACAGTGAACAACCTGGTCTAGGCTGCTTCAGGTGCAAAGTTGATTGAAGGCCAAAGTGAACAACTAATAACGCTCAGAAGAAAGGTGTTCTCATCAATTACTGATTGTGCCCTGGTGTAAATAAATAACTTAGAAGAGCTAAAACATGATTGGAGGACACCGCTGCTACAATTTTTACAAAACCCCAACAATAAGACTGACTGAAAGATAAAATACCAACCATTGGGGTACGTTGCCTTAGGAGGTCAGATTTACAGAAAGGCTGAAGATGGTTTGTTATTGCAATGTGTAGGGGTAAACAAATCCTTAAAAATTATGTCCGAAATCCATAAAGGAATGTGCGAGGAGGACATCAGGCCGGCCAAAAAATGGGATGGTTAATCAGACGGTACAGCCATCATTGGCCAATGATCGTGGATGGCTGCTTAAGGTATGCTAGAGGGTGTTAAGCATGTCAAAAACATGGACATCTCCAACAGGCTCCAGCGGCTAATCTACACCCTATCATCAGACCATGGCTGTTCAGAGGATGTGCCATGAACATCATTAAAAAGATATACACTCCTTTCAGCCAGGGGTATAGTTTCATGTTAGTCCCAATAGACTATTTCACCAAATGGGTAGAAGCCATCCCCCTTAAGGTGGTAAATCAAGTAGATGTGATCGAATTTTTAAAGCAAGGCATCATTAACAGATTCAACCTCCTTGAAACCATAACCTGTGATAATGGGAGTGTGTTTACAGGGGACCAAGTACTATTCGCTAAGGAACATGAAATTGCTATCATCCACTCAACCCCTTATTATGCCTAAGGCAACGGTCAAGATGAGGCAAGTAACAAAGTTCTAAAGTCTAACCTGGCTAAGGTCATTAATGATAATCCTTCTTCCTGGCTGAGTGTGAGGGTAGCGGCCGGCAATCTCTCTTCTTCCTCCTTTTATTGGGGGGGAAAAAGACTTTAGCATTCAACCTTCTCTCCTCTCTTTCTCTTTCTTAGGGAGGGTTGTGTTGTGTGTGCTTACCCATGGGCCCCGCACTACTGTATTGCCGCCAGAGATAGTGGAGGCCTATTTCATAGGAGTGTAAAGGTTGTCATAGAGACGGGGATTTGATTATGGTCTAATACGAGGGATTGGGATCATACAGAAGGGTTTGGAGTCACCACCTATGATTATGGGCCTAGGACCCTGGTGTGGGCCCAATTCTTGAGAAAAGGGCCGGAAAGTTGGTATGCTCAAGAGATTTAGGGTACTTGTTAAGTTGTAGAATTGGGAAGGTGTTAGGCATTTACCTAGTTCAACTGGTCTTCCTACTAAATGCTTGAGAATGAACATTTTTTTATAATTATTCCTATTTCGCATGCATGGCTAAGTTATCACACATATATACATTAACTGGATTTAAATAATTATGTACACTAAAACAAGATCAATATAAAGTTTACATTATGCTAATTCGGGTAAGAAATTATACCTGACCTTGACCCCTATTTCGGGTCAAGAGGGGTGGACCCTCTGATTAGTACTATGATGAGCATAGTTATGTGTGAAATCTAGGGTAGTAAAACATGCATTTTACATATTTAGAATGAAGCTACATTGGGTTTTACTCTCTTTTTACAGGTTTTATATTTTTAAGACCTTAAAGACTATCAGACTCTATATCTCCAATTTTACACATAAAGAGGACGAAATTCTGAGCAAGATAGACATGTTCAATTAAAAGTACACATTCGTTTAGTTAACCGTACAAGTGATTATTCTTTTCGGGTAAAAAAAAGAATAATGGATCAGAACTGAACCGAAATGCAGAACCAGTCCGTCTGCAGTTGTCCTAAGGAATATTCCAAATTCCAACAATGATTGATGAACCACACCCTTAAGTGATTGAAGATTCGTTTTTGGTAACAACAACTACCTAGCGTAGTTGGTGAGTTATGGTGTGCAAAATCCTTTCCTTATTAGGAGGTCTCAAGTTTGATCCTCTTGGTTGCTATTTTTTTTGTAAAATTTTTTTTTAGAATATTTTCTCTCTCCTACTCATCACTCAAAGGAGGTCGGCCAAAGGGTTTCTTACATAAGAGGAGAGAGAAATAAGGAAATAAAAGAGAAAACTAGAAAAAGGGAGAAAAAATAGGAAAGGAAAAAAAAGGAAAAAAATATTTAAAAAAAATCATCCAAGATGCTGCCCACGTTTGAAGAAGAGAGAGAAAAAAAAATAAAAAAAGAAGGAAAAATGAAGCAAAATCATTAGAGATTCCCTACTTCCTATGATTCTCTCTCTTCTCTCTCATCCACCTCACCACAAAATCATCCAACGGGATCCACCCTTGGACGTCCTCCTCTCACTCCTATTCTCTATAAAAGGGAGTCCCCTAAAGGGTGGTCCCTCTCTTCCTCTCTACTTCATTCTTCTTCTAGGGTTTTTTTTTTAGTTGCTCTATCTCTTTCTCTAGTTTTCTCTTTCTCTAACTCTAGTTCTAGGTTTATGCTTTAAACACTTTTGTGAGTTATTTTTATTCAATTAATGCAAGCACTTTTGTTTTTGACTTAGGATTTTATTTTTATTGTTTAAGCAATTGAAGTTTTAATTTTCAAGTTCTAGTTCTAGGCTTAGTTCTAGGTGACAAGAACAAGCTATAAGGTAGGGGTGTCAACCGATCGGGCCGGTCCGGTTTCGTTCGGGCTTAATCGGGCTTAATCGGGCTTGAAGACTTTCAAAGGCTACACCGTGTCTGCCCATTTAACTAATCGGGCTTAGTTATTGAGGGCATGGTACACTTTATATTCGGTCAGTCGGTCTTGGGCTATAATCGGGCTACCTTAATTGGGTTTTAGTCGGGCCTTAATCGGACTATGGACATGTTTAATGTTAAATGAGCTTTAACCGGTTTTTAAACGGGCCCTCTTTAAAATGTGCTCTTATATTCCGGCCCACTCATGCAAGCCCAAAAAAATGACAATAAATCAATAAATGATACCAAATATAACCATTATTTAAAATGTGAACATGTCTTTACTTTTTACTTTTTATTCTTTAATTTGGGGGGTAAAATAGGTATTTTACAATCATTAAAGGGTCGGGCCAAGTCGGTGCACAATAGGCCGGTCTCGGTCGGGCATTATTCGGTCGGTCTCGGTCGGGCGCCCGACGGTCCAAGTAGCAAAACCGAGACCGACCATTTATAAACGGGCCGGGCCGATCTATAAACGGTCGGTCCAGGTTGGTTTAGTCGAGTCGGGCCACGAATTGACACCCCTACTATAAGGCATGTCTTTCA